>NC_084616.1:51784413-52024413 GCF_033978795.1 Nerophis ophidion
GGGAAAATCCACGGGAGGTCCAAGGTGACGAGACACACAACTCGACGACAAGGAAGGATGGCGGGAGGTGTACTGGGTACGTGAAGCTACGTTTTCGCGTCGGATCTCAGGCTGCGTCTGCTCTTGAAGGCAGCTCGCTCATCACAGGCAGGTGTGTAGTTTGGTGAGTGTTTGCAGGTGCGAGGAGGCACGCCCGCAGCGGAGAGAGAGCACATGTGGGAGTGGCCCGTGGTGTGCTTGTCCGGACGCCCAGCAGGAGGAGACATAGCAGGAAGAGAGGAAGCAGGAGTGTGACCCATAACAGCACCCCCCCTCTTACGCGAGACTCCCGGCGAGCTTCGGGGTGCCTCGGGGTGAGCTCTGTAAAAGTCCTTGATAAGGGAGGGGTCGGCGATGTAAGAGGCCGGTACCCAGGACCTATCTTCAGGGCCATAGCCCTCCCAGTCCACAAGGTAGACCCAACCCCTCCCCTGTCGCCGAACCTTGAGGATCTCCTTGACGGTCCAGACTTGGTCCCCATCCTCGAGGACTCTAGGAGGGGGAGGAGCGGGGGTGGGGGCGGACAGGGGACTGTTAACAACAGGTTTGACCTGGGAGACATGAAAGACAGGATGAGATCTCATGGAATGTGGAAGATCCAATTGTACAGCAGCAGGGTTGATCTTCGATTTGACCGTATAAGGTCCAACAAAACGTGGTGCAAGTTTCTGGGAGGAAATCGGGAGGTGGAGGTCCTTGGCCCGAAGCAGGACCTGCTGTCCGGGCTGGTAGTCGGGAGCCGGGATGCGCCGCCGGTTGGCATTGCGACACATCCTAACAGACGCCTTCAATAGGGAAGCACGGGCGGACCTCCACACTCTGCGGCATCGTCTCAGGTGTGCCTGGGTGGAAGGAGTTGCCACCTCGATCTCCTGGGAGGGAAACAAGGGAGGTTGAAATCCCAGCCAGCATTCAAATGGAGACATACCCGTAGCTGCGCAGGTCAAGGAGTTGAAAGAGTACTCCACCCATGGAATAAACTTACTCCAGGAGTTAGGCTGTTGCGCAGCCATACAGCGCAGCATGGTCTCCACCCCCTGGTTGGCCCTCTCTGCTTGACCATTGCTTTGGGGGTGGTAGCCGGAAGTCAGACTGACCGTGGCCCCAATGCCCTTGCAAAAATCCTGCCAGACCCGAGAAATGAATTGAGGGCCACGATCAGAGACTATGTCGGAGGGGATCCCGTGGATCCTGACCACATGCTGGACCAGCAGGTCTGTGGTTTCAGCAGAGGATGGAAGCTTGGGCAAAGGAATAAAGTGTGCTGCCTTGGAAAACCTGTCGACGATAGTGAGGATTGTGGTGTTACCTCTAGAAGTGGGAAGTCCCGTGATGAAATCAACAGCAATGTGGGACCAAGGTCGATTGGGGATGGGAAGAGGGTGTAAGAGGCCGGCAGGAGGGCTGTGGCTTGCCTTGTTACGGGCGCAGATGCTGCAGGCGGCGACAAACTCCCGGGTATCCGCCTCCATGGTAGGCCACCAAAAACGGCGTCGGATAAAGCCTAGTGACCTATGGACTCCGGGATGACAGGTAAACACACTAGAATGAGCCCAATCAAGTACCTTGGCCCTTAAAGGTTCTGGGACGAACAGCCTATTAGGGGGTCCGATTCCGGGACCAGGGTCAGAACGTAAGGCCGTCTTGACCAGGCCCTCGATCTCCCAAGTTACCATCCCGATGATGCGGTTAGGGGGAAGGATGGTCTCGGAAGTAGACTTAACGGTAGGTTCCACTGAGAATATTCGAGAAAGAGCGTCCGCCTTGCCATTGCGTGAACCAGGTCTGTAGGTGAGAGTGTAATCGAATCGACAGAAAAATTGTGCCCAGCGAGCTTGCCTGTCATTCAGTCTTTTAGCGGATCGGATGTGAATGAGGTTGCGATGGTCGGTCAGGACCAGGAACGGATGCTTGGCCCCCTCCAGCCAGTGTCGCCATTCGACCAGCGCCTCGTGGACTGCCAACAGTTCTCGGTTCCCAGCATCGTAGTTTCTCTCAGCTGGAGAGAGACGTCTAGAAAAGAATGCACAAGGGTGCAACACATTACTCCCACTGGAACGCTGGGACAAGACTGCCCCAATCCCGGAGTCAGAAGCGTCCACTTCAACCGTGAACGGCACATCCGGGTCAGGGTGTACGAGAACGGGGGCGGAACTGAAGCTCCTCTTGAGGTTCTAGAACGCCACGTCTGCCTCCTTGTTCCACCTAAATGCAGTGATCGTAGATGTTAGTGCGTGGAGAGGTGCAGCTACCTTACTGAAGTTGAGGATGAATCGACGGTAAAATCCTGCAAAGCCTAGGAATCGCCTCAGTTCCGTACGGGTGTTTGGTTGAGGCCACTCCATAACCGCTTTGACCTTCTTGGGGTCGGCTCTGATGTTACCCTTCTCGATGATGTGGCCAAGGAAGTTTACAGAAAATGAATGGAATTCACATTTCTCTGCCTTGACGAACAAGCGGTTCTCGAGGAGGCGCTGTAGGACCTGTCGGACATGCTGCTGATGCTCCTGCATGTTGTGAGAGAAGACCAGAATATCATCCAGGTACACAACCACAAATTTGTCGAGCATGTCTCTTAAAACGTCGTTAACTAGAGCTTGAAAGACAGCTGGGGCGTTGGTCAGGCCGAAGGGCATGACCCGGTACTCGAAGTGGCCAAGGTGCGTGTTGAAGGCTGTCTTCCACTCATCCCCCTTCCTAATCCGGACAAGATGGTAAGCATTGCGGAGGTCAAGCTTGGTGAAGACAGTTGCAGGAGCAAGAGGTTCAAAGGAGGAGCTCATGAGTGGAAGGGGATACCGGTTCTTGACTGTGATGGCGTTGAGTCTTCGGTAGTCGATACAAGGGCGTAGGGAGCCATCCTTCTTGCCGACAAAGAAGAATCCGGCGGCTACCGGTGACTTGGAGGGAGTGATGATACCTGAAGAGAGTGAGTCCGTAATATAGTTAGACATAGCCTTCTTCTCAGGTATGGACAGGTTGTACAAGCGGCTAGAAGGAAGTACTGCGTCAGGTACGAGATCAATGGCACAGTCGTACGGTCTGTGCGGGGGTAGAGATAGTGCCTGGGCCTTATTGAATACAGCTGCAAGGTCATGGTAAACCGCGGGGACCCCAGACAGGTCAGATGGGGATGACTTAAGTTTGGGGCTCTCCGAGACAGGGGATGCTGCCTTGAGACAGTTAGCATGGCATGCCGTGCTCCAGGATAGGATTTTACCAGAGATCCAGGAAATATGGGGGTCATGCTGGCGAAGCCATGAACGGCCGAGGACAAGAGGAGCGATAGGGGCATTGAGGATTAACAAGCTAATCTGCTCCGTGTGGTTGCCGGACAGGGTTAGTGTGAGCAGTGCTGTACGGTGGGTGATGGGACCCAGGGGATGCCCGTCCAGGGCCTGAGCTGGTAAAGGCTTGTCCAGAGGCAGAAGCTCAATCCCGGCCTGACAGGCAAAATTACGGTCCATAAAACTAACATCTGCTCCTGAGTCCACATACGCTCCCACCTTCAGTCCTCTTGATTCCCAAGACAATGTTGCGGGGAAAAGGATACCAGGGTCACAGTGGCTCCGGGTAAAGGTGGTGTGGCTCACAAGTACTCCCCTTACTTGTGAGCCTGGTCTTTTGGTCGTGTGGGGCAGGTCACGATCATGTGACCCGCACAACCACAGTAGAGGCAGAGGCGCTGACGGAACCTCCTTTCCCGTTCCTCCGTGGCCAGTCGAGTCCTGCCCAACTGCATGGGTTCCATCCCGCTGGTTGGTGCAGGGAGAAACCCAGACTGGTCCACCAAGTGGGCGCCTTCATCCCCACCTCTGGCCGCGCTAGGAGAGTAAGAAACGGTACGGTTCCCCCACACCGGCCTTCTGGTCCTCTCCTGGACTGAAAGTCTTCGTTCAGCCGCTCGTTCCTTGAGTCTCTTGTCCATCAGTAGGGCCAGCTGAATGAGGTCCTGGTAGGAGGCAGGTTGGTCCCGCAACAATCCGTCCTTGATCTCGTCGGAGAGGCCTCGACGGTAGGCGCTCAACAAGGCCTTGTTATCCCACCCGCTGTCTGCGGCCAGGGTGCGGAACTCAAGAGTGTAATCTGCCACCGAACGAGAACTTTGCTGAAGGGAGTGTAGACGTGAGGCGGCGTCTCCTCCATCGGAGGGATGGTCAAAAACTGCCCTAAACTCCGTGCGAAAAGCATCATAATTCATGCTGAGGCCAAGGTTGTGGTCCACAGCTGCTGTGGCCCACTGGAGAGCCCTTCCGGTCAATAAAGAAAAAATAAAGGCAATCTTGGCCCCGTCAGAGGTGTACCGGGAGGGCTGATGACGAAATACCATATCACACTGGACCAGGAAACCACGACATAACTCAAAATCCCCTTCGAAAGCCTTAGGGCTAGCGATCTTCGGCTCGCAGGAAGACGGGGGCTGTGTGGGGGCTGCCGCGGCGGGGGCGGCTAGTACGCGCTCCGGGGGAGCGGCAGAGCTTGGGGAGATCAAGTCCAGTCGAGCCAACATGCTAGCAAAAGCAGCATCCAGCTTATTCTCAAGAACACAGAAGCGCTCTTGGTGCTGCTGGAGTGCAGTGTGCATGGCTGCGACACTTGGTACCGGGGAGCCTCGGGAGGGGAGCGGGGTACGTGCCGCGTCTTTGCCGTCTGGTTCTGACATGGCGAAAACGTACTGTGACGGTACAACGGGAGAAGAAGACGGCAGAGTAACGATGACGTCGTTAGCTGTCAGCGTATTTAATGACAGTTTAGTGTGTGAGTGAGATGTGTATTTAACCAAAGAGATGTAGTGTGACGAAGTGTGAGACTTATCTGAGTATGGTTGCCAGAGGGTGTTGAGGATGCGTGTTGGGATCCAGGCGGAAGTCCAGCAAGGAGCAAGGCGGAATCGAACGTCGGGGAGCAGGCAGACGGTCAAGGGCAGGAGCTTGGTTTCGTGGTCGTTAGGCAGGCGTGAGGTCGATGTCCAGGAAGGCAAGGGAAAATCCACGGGAGGTCCAAGGTGACGAGACACACAACTCGACGACAAGGAAGGATGGCGGGAGGTGTACTGGGTACGTGAAGCTACGTTTTCGCGTCGGATCTCAGGCTGCGTCTGCTCTTGAAGGCAGCTCGCTCATCACAGGCAGGTGTGTAGTTTGGTGAGTGTTTGCAGGTGCGAGGAGGCACGCCCGCAGCGGAGAGAGAGCACATGTGGGAGTGGCCCGTGGTGTGCTTGTCCGGACGCCCAGCAGGAGGAGACATAGCAGGAAGAGAGGAAGCAGGAGTGTGACCCATAACACCGTCTGTGGCACCTCTACTTGAAATGTTACAATATTGGCGCACGACACAGTACGGAGACGGTCCGCGGTGTTGATGTTGCGTATCTTTCGGGTAATTAATTGGTGGGCGGCCGTGACTCTTGCCTTGTTGTAAAGATAAACTGCTTCTTAATTGCTGGTCTCGTGCAGCACTGGATCATAGTATCTACGTCTATTCTCGTCTCCAGTTAAGTCAGTAATGCCACAAGCACTTGACTATGGCTTTTAGGTGTTTTCCCTTGGCCTCAGCCTGGACCCCCTCTCCAGGGGCCCAGGCTCAGACTGATTTTTTTTTCTCACCCCCCTCCACAGCGTTAACCTGTTTCTCACCGTTTTTGTAAGGAGCGCCGGAAGTTGTCAGACCCGTCAGCGATCCTGTTCTGTCTCATTGTAATGTTTGTCTGCTCTTGAATGGAATTGTGCTGAAAATCTTAAAGGCCTACTGAATTGAGATGTTCTTATTCAAACGGGGATAGCAGGTCCATTCTATATGTCATACTTGATCATTTCGCAATATTGCTATATTTTTGCTGAAAGGATTTAGTAGAGAACATCCACGATAAAGTTTGCAACTTTCGGTCCTAAGAGAAATGCCCTACCTCTACCGGAAGTCGCAGACGATGACGTCACCCGTGTGATGGCTCCTCACATATTCACATTGTTTTTAATGGGAGCCTCCAACAATGGCGCTTCACGGTGGAAGAGGGGTTAGTGCGTCTGCCTCACAATACAAAGTTCCTGCAGTCCTGCGTTCAAATTCAGGCTCGGGATCTTCCTGTGTGGAGTTTGCATGTTCTCCCCGTGGATGCGTGGGTTCCCTCCGGGTACTCCGGCTTCCTCACACTTCCAAAGACATGCACCTGGAGATAGGTTGATTGGCAACATTAAATTGGCCCTAGTGTTTGAATGTGAATGTGAATGTTGTCTGTCTATCTGTGTTGGCCCTGCGATGAGGTGGCGACTTGTCCAGGGTGTACCCCGCCTTACGCCCGATTGCAGCTGAGATAGGCACCAGCGCTCCCCGCGACCCCAAAAGGGAATAAGCGGTAGGAAATGGATGGATGGATGGGAGCCTCCAACAAAAAGTGCTATTCGGAACGAGAAAACGACAATTTCCCCATTAATTTGAGCCTGAAAAAAAAAAGCGATTGCATTAGGAAGGATTCCGATGTTTTTAGAGACATTTATTAAGATAATTCTGGTAAATCCCTTATCTTTCTATTGTGTTGCTAGTGTTTTAGTGAGTTAAATAGTACCTGATAGTCGGAAGGGTGTCTCCACGGGTGTCTTGACGCGCAGTGTCTCAGGGCAGTCGACGGTAGCTATGGACGGCACAAGCTCACCTTTTCTCCGGTAAGAACTGAATTTTTAACCACAATTTTCTCACCGAAACCTGCTGGTTGACATTTGGTAGGGATCCATTTTGGCTTGATCCATAAGAAAGTTTCACCTCCAGGGATTTTAAACAAGGAATCACCGTGTGTTTGTGTGGCTACAGGCTACAGCTTCCCAACTCCATCTTTCTACTGTGACTTCTCCAATATTAATTGAACAAATTGCAAAAGATTCAGCAACACAGATCTTCAAAATACTGTGTAATTTTGCCGTTAAATCAGACGGCTTTTAGCTGTGTGTGTGTGCAGAGCTCATATTTTCTTAAAACCTGCCACGTCTTGGGTACACGTCATCATTACACGACGTTTTCAAGACGAAACTCCCGTGAAATTTAAAATTGTAATTTAGTAAACTAAAAAGGCCGTATTGGCATGTGTTGCAATGTTAATATTTCATCATTGATATACTGTATAAACTATCAGACTGCGTGGTGGGTAGTAGTGGGTTTCAGTAGGCCTTTAAGTGCTTTATAGGCTTCCGTATGCGCCATGGCAAGCAGATTTGTGGCCAGTTCTTTTTTTTGTTATTACAGCCATGTTGCAACTTTTAATGCGTTTTAACTGTGTAGTCGTTGTGATTTTTTGTATGTTGAGCAACTCGAACCCAGAATGGCAAGTGAGCTATAATTACACTATACACACAAGACTGTATAGAAAGCTCTGTTATTGTTGCAGCATTTTTGCAGCGTGATGTACAAGACCTTGAAACGTTTGTGTCTGCCCTCTTTGACTGCCAAAGGCCTGAGTAGGATTCTCACTTCACCACTTCAAGGAGAACCATCTCGCGGACTAATGCAATATGCCTACCCTATTCCTCGAGCCAAGTGTGGAGTGATGGTCAGCTTGTATCGATCTCTTGTTTTTTTTTCTATTCTCTTCTTTCTATCCTCTGCCTGTTTGAGACACCGTTCCACTGCGGACCTTATGTTTGGCTCCAGGTGAATCTGAAAGAGATAAATCTTGTTTGTCTGTTTCATTGCCTGTCTGGACATTTGAAGAAAACCTCCCACAATATAGCGCAGTGGAATTGATTGTAGCAAGTTGCCAATATTCCCTTGGAGAGTAGTGTTAGTTAGCAGCCATAGGGATGTGGAGTGGAAGCCTGATGCTCCTGAAAATGGTGTAAAATAGAGCATGATATTTTATGTGAGCCCTAATGCCATTGGCAAGCCTGAGACTTGCAGAGTAACAGCAGCAGGAAATAGAAGGATGCGAAGAACACGGATGCCATCCGCACGTCGCCTCGTTTTGATGTGCTCCCATTTATTCAGGATCAAAGACTGAAGGAGAAAAAAATAGCCTTCTTTCACTGTCAAGGTGATAAATGGAATTTCAACATTTAGGCTCCCACTGAGGTTTGGCTTTGCGCGGTGTTGAGTAGACAAGTGGGAGGTCAAATCCATCGAGAGCCTTCAATTTTGAGAAAGCGAAATGGTGAAACTTGATTCTTTGGCACATATAGTGCATTTTCATACACTATATTGCCAAAAGTATTTGGTCAACCATCCAAATGATGAGAATCAGGTGTCCTAATCACTTGGCCTGACGTATAAAATCAAGCACTCAGGCATGGAGACAGTTTCTACAAACATTTGTGAAAGAATGGGTAGCTCTCAGTGATTTCCACTGTGGAACTGTCATAGGATGGGCAGCACGGTGATAAAGGGGTTAATGTGTCTGCCTCACAATACGAAGGTCCTGCGTAGTCCTGGGATCAATCCCAGGCTCGGGATCTTTCTGTGTGGAGTTTGCATGTACTCCCAGTGACTGCGTGGGTTCCCTCCGGGTACTCCAGCTTCCTCCCACTTCCAAAGACCTGCACCTGAGATAGGTTGATTGGCACCACTAAATTGGCCTTAGTGTGTGAATGTGAGTGTGAATGGTATGGTAAATGGTAAATGGGTGGTACTTGTAAAGCGCTTTTCTACCCCTTTTTAAGGAGCTCAAAGCGCTTTGACAGTATTTCCACATTTGGCCATTCACACACTGACGGCGGGAGCTGCCATGCAAGGTGCTCACCAGGACCCATCAGGAGCAGGTGTGAAGTGTCTTGCCCAAGGACACAACGGACGTGACTAGGATGGTAGAAGGTGGGGATTGAACCAATAACCCTCCGATTGCCACTCTACCAACTTCGCCACGCCGTCCCCGTGTTGTCTGTCTATCTGTGTTGGCCCTGTGATGAGGTGGCGACTTGTCCAGGGTGTACGCCGCCTTCTGCCGGATTGTAGCTGAGATAGGCACCAGCATCTCCCGCGACCCCAAAGGGAATAAGTGGTAGAAGATGGATGGATGGATGGATGGATGGATGGAACTGTCATAGGATGCCACCTGTGTAACAAATCCGATCGTGAAATATCTTTGCTCCTTAATATTCCAATATCAACTTTATTATAAGACAAGTGAAGAGTTTGGGAACAACAGTAAGTCAGCCACCAAGTGGTAGGCCACGTAAACTGACGGATAGGGTTCGGTGGATGCTGAAGTGATTTGTACGCAGAGAGCTTCAATTAATGGGTTTACATGGCCGAGCAGCTTTATCTAAGCCATACATCACCAAGTCCAATGCCAAGCATCGATGCAGTGGTGTAAAGCACGTCACCACTGGACTCTAGAGCAGTGGAGACACCTTCTCTTGACTGATGAATCACACTTTTCCATCTGGCAATCTGAGGGAACAGTCTGGGTTTGGAGGTTGCCAGGAAAAGGTTACATTTCGGACTGCATTGTGCCGAGTATGACATTTCGTGGAGGAGGAATTATGGTGTGGGGTTGTTTTTCAGGAATTGGGCTTGGCCCCTTAGTTCCAGTGAAAGGAACTTTGAATGCTCCAGGATACCAAAACATATCAGACAATTCCATTGGGATGGCACTTCAAGTTCATATGTGAGTAAAGGCAGGTGGCCAAATACTTTTGGCAATATAGTGTATCCAAGAGGAAAGCAGTGTGAATAATTGAACCGGTTTAATGCACAGCATGACCGATTGCCCCATTGACAGATTAAGAAGGAACTTCCAAGTGTTCAGCCATCATGATCATTAAACTGGTTTCTGTGTATTAATCACAAAGGGAGCAGGGGGTATGCCATCTCACTACACACAGTGTTGACACCAGGCTGTTTGATGGTCATCTGTTCGTGATTAGGTGCAGTTAAAATAGCCCTCTTGATATCAGCTTAGCACAGTAGTAAATGCAGTGGATTCCTGCAAACCAAAAAACAGTAGATAACCTAAATTTCCATGGTTATAATACATAGAAAACATAGGACTTTACTGGGAAAATAAAGAAAAATTGTACAATGCATTTGCAAATACTGTAATATTACAAGTATGCAAATACTTAAAAATGTATCGTACTATTCCGTCTAAATTAAAGATTTGCATATTTTACATTTAAATTCAGATTATACCTTTACTGTTTTAGGGGTTTGAGTTAAAGCATTAGCCTAGTTAACTTGTGAATAACAACACATTTTGCTGTATTTTTGTGGCAAGTCGTTTTAGAGATTGTGGGGTTATGTCTAAATAAACCACGCTATGTGTTTATGTGTGTTAGAACTGGTTGCAAGCAGCTATTGAAAAGATACTGAGCTTTTAAGGCTCATTTTTAATAGCTCACTTGAAGGAACATGTTACGGAAGGTCATGTTATGCGTTGTCCAGTGAAAGGTTGTACAAATAGTTTCATGTTAAAGTCCTCATGTAGTGCTCACATATCTCGGAAACACAGGCCGACGCTATATACAGTGGAGCAATGTTTAGTGCTCGTGCCTCACAGTGAGAAGGTCCTGGGTTTGATTCTCAGGCTGAGGGTCTTTCTGTGTGGAGTTTGCATGTTCTTCCTGTGACTGCGTGAGTTCTTTCTGAGTACTTTGGTTTCCCCAGACCTCTAAAAACAAGCACCTGGGGATGGGGCTGAGTGGCAACACTAAAATTGTCTTACGGTGAATTCCTGGCAAACACAGCTGCCGATATTTTACTGTAATTTTTGCAGATATTATCATTTTTCTGTTTGTATTTTATTTTTTACAGGGTGTGAATGTAAGTGTATATGGTTGTTAGTATGTCCTATGAATGACTGTTGACCAGTCCAGGGAGTACCCACCTTTCACCCATAGTCAGGTGAGGTGGAATCCTGTTTACCTGTGGTCCTAATGAGAACCATGCAGTGGTTAAAAAAAACTGTTGGAACTTAGAGGTTTCACAGTATTGTTACTAGGACTGTCAAAGTTCACGTATAAAGGCATGTGATTAATCACACAAAATGACGTGCAATCAACTAAAACTGTATTGTGTGACATTTGGCTAAAATTGCATTTGTGTTAAAATATGGGGGTCTTTTTTTAGGTTAATTTAAATAATGCAAACACATGGCCTAGAATTTAAAACATTCTAAAGTGTGATTAATTTGCTTACAATAAATTATTGTTTTACAGCACATTTTTTTCACAAGCTCTTCAGTTTATTGCCTGACTCTTCTTACATTTAGTTCTAAGAATAACACAATTATTTATGTAGCCAGACAGGGCCCATTAACCAGCTTCTGTACAAAGTGTAAATAAAACTGATTATTGCATAGTTGCTCATCGTTATCCGTAATCTGTGTCAACCAGTCAATGAAAAGCAGTGCATCAAGTGTAACGCGTTACTGCTACTAGAACCCCAACAAAGTGTGCTAGACAGTGAGATAGCGTGTGCCAAGCCCGCTTTGCAATGGCAATGTGAAAAACCCACTGGGTCTCAATTGTCACACATTCCGCCTGTGATATTTTTCTTTTACCCCTCTGAGTGAAAATAGTGTCACATTGAAAAAAGCACGGAGGAACGAGTAAGGCAAGTAAGGTTGACGTTTTTCACATCACGCTCCCCAACCAAGACAGGCAGCTCTTCTCTCCACCCGTTGGTCTGGGCCCAAGATTCTCCTTCTCTTTTCTTTTTGCGGTGACAGGCAGAGGCGGTCCGACACACACCTCGGTATTCTGCAAGTACAGATACCACTCAAATTTTCATCAGGCCTGCCTCTCTGACTACTTGACTGACTGACTGACTGACAGATGAGGTGTTTCAAAGCCCTTCAATAATTCAGACACCATCTTGCTACAGCTGGTCAGCAACAGCCAACTCTGAAGATGAAATATTCTCACAATGCTTCTAATCTTTATCAGCCCTTCCTGTTGTCTCTTTCTCATGCTCTCTCTGCATTATTGATCAATGTAATAACCTAATATATTTTGGTTCAAGGCTGGTATAGCATCATTACTCTTCATCACATGCATTTAGAGTGTTTGTCATTATGCTTTTTCATGAGACCCAAACTCTGAGAATATTATCTTTTTCTGTAGCCTGTGGAATGGATAGGTGAGATAACTACCTGCAGACGGATTGGCCCCTGCAAAAAAGGTGCTGCTAATGTGCTAGTATCAGATGTTAAGTGCGTTGGGTGTCATAATATAAGCTTTCAGGCTGTAATCTCTTTGCAGAAGCTGAGCTTTAGCGTCATCCCTAGGAGACCTACAACCCTGACTTGACTGCACAAATGGAAAAGCTTGTTTCCGTTTAACAGATACCACAAACCCTTTAGCAGAAGCCAAACCTATTGGTGGGCACCTTATGTTGAGGTTTAGTCCACTTGGGGGATAACAGAAGTCATCCCACAGGTCTACAGGCACTTTGAGAATCGTTTTTCACAGGCCTGCTGATTCTTAGAGAAAGAGAGTTGGCAAAGAGTTCAGCAATTGTCCTTCTTTAGCTTGACAAAAAATGCCACCATCCAAACCAAATTTGGAGATGCATTCTCTGCCAGCCAAAAAACTGTTTGCATCAAAGTAATGAGCCAGAGGAGACTGGCAATTAGGAGTTTACTTCCATGTATCTGTCTACTCAGAGAAATGCAAACTGAGACGTCGTTGGATAGGCTATTAAAAAGCTTGAGTGGGAGAAAAATTTAATTGGTTTGGGTAAAGCTTTGTTGTTGATTCAGGATGCAAGCTGCTGACCAAGAGGAGGCCTGCTGTTACAATCCCACAGGTGATAGCGTTATTTGTTTATTCAACTGGTTCTACTGTTTTAATATATGATATTTCTCCTTTATCCTACAATCAGAAGTACATCGGATTCATGCAGTTTGAAAAGTGTGGCTGCTATTTAGCAAAGCACATGTGTAAACTCATTAATGGTGACCTGTCTAAAAAAGATTAATCGTCAGTAATAATAATCTCTTTGTGATTACTGTATGTAAACACTGATTAGATGAGAGTTCAATGTCAGATAAAGTCTTTAAATAAGGGAAATGACAAATCCATAACATAAAATCAATAACTTTATGTACCTGTTGAAGATTATTGAATTTGTTGTCACGGATTTTGTTTATCACTCTCTCATGCTAAGAAAAAAGATTCTGGCGTTCAGACGGGTGCAGTATGTGATTTATGGCATGTTGCTCTGGTCTGTCGGTCATTGCCAAGATGTAAAAAAAGAACTTACTGGCAATTTATTAGGTAGACCTGCACTAGATATTAATAATAATGTTTTTAATGATATGTTTATTAGTGTTTTTTGTGTAGCTTACTGTGGTTTTAAACTGCCCTGCATTCCACTGATGTGTTTTATTTAGTTGCATTACATGTGAGGGGCAAACGAGTTGCAACGTCTTTCAGTATGATGGATTGGAGTTGTACATCAAAGTGATTTCCAACAATATCAATGTTACATGAATACCTCCCTGAAAAGTTTTGATAAAAATAGAGTGCATTTTATTGCAATTATACACATGTACAATGACGTTGAAGCATCTCCTGTCTTCAACATTAAGACTCTGCTGTAAAAATGTGAGTCTCACAAGATTTGTGAATTTACGCACTTCCAGTTGAAAAGCCCAAATAATGAAAAAGAGAGGACCTATAATGGAACCTTGAGGAAGACTATTAACACAACTAAGTTAAACACATGACTACTGCCTGCATGAAGTAAAACAACTATAGCAACAACTTAGTTACATAAATCACATTATGAAAACATGTGTATGGGTAACTGCCAAAACGGAGAGGACTTAAAGTGGTGCCTCACTTATGTAAATCCCACGTTTGGACCCCATGTCTTATAGCTAGGTTAAATTATCAAGGTTAAAGTCAAGGGCCTGTCAATGTGTTTACAGTGGTCCTAATGTTCTCAATACAACAGGAGAAGTCCAGTGTTTTAGGAAAATGATGAAAAAATGTTTGTCTGTGGAGAACTCTTGAACTGGTATGATGTCATTCCCTTGCCAGATTTTGCACCGGGGCCACCTGTTAAATAGACCTGCTCTACATTATTTACAACTACATAAATATACAAATTAAAAACTATAGTAGTATAAAATGTCTTTAAAAACAGCGCAAGAAGAAGAGCGCTATATACAAGTTTGAAAAAATGTAGTTGGGTTATTGCATATTGGTGCGATGTTGCACAGATTATATTTTGCCCAGCAATGAAAAATTATATTGCATAGTATACATATAAACCATGGGTGTCAAACTCTGGCCCGTGAGCCAAATTTGGCCCGCCGTGTAATTTCATTTGGTCCTTGAGGTAATATCAAATTAAGATTAGAGCTGGACCGCCGATATTACACAACGCATTTGCCAACCCTCCCGAATTTCACTGCCCCTCCTGTAAAACTCCCCGGGCAACAATTCTTCCGAATTTCTCCCGATTTCCACTCGGACAACAATATTTGGGGCGTGCCTCGAAGGCACTGCCTTTAGCGTCCTCTACAACCTGTAGTCACGTCCGCTTTTCCGCCATAGAAACAACGTGCCGGCCCAGTCACATAATATCTGTGGCTTTAACACACACGGATGAATGCAACGCATACTTGGTCAACAGCCATACAGGTCACACTGAGGGTGGCTGTATAAACGACTTTAACACTGTTACAAATATGCACCACACTGTGAAGCCACACCAAACAAGAATGACAAACACGTTTCGGGAGAACATCTGCACCGTAACACACGTAATACCCAGAACCCCTTGCAGCTGTAACTCTTCCAGATGCTACAATATACACCCCTGCTACCACCAAACCCGGCCCGCCCCCCAATTTTTATTTACATTTTATTTGATATGCCATTGATATTTTTAAATAATTATTGATAGGTTGATTGGCAACACTAAATTGGCCCTAGTGTGTGAATGTTGTCTGCCTATGTGTGTTGGCCCTGTGATAAGGTGGCGACTTGTCCATGATGTACGCTGCCTTCTGCCTGAATGCAGCTGAGATAAGGTCCAGCGACCCCAGAAGGGACAAGCGGTAGAAAATGGATGGATGGATGGATAGTTTTAAACTCGACTTTGCATGTCACTACAAAGTTATATAAGCCTTACTTGTTCAATATTCAATGCAAAACTTGTTTGGATCCCTATTAGAAGGTTAATTTCTTCAACCTTGGCTCGCGGCTTTGTTCCGTTTTAAATTTTGGCCCACTCTGTATTTGAGTTTGACACCCCTGATATAAACAGTGGGCTGCTAGTTGGCATTAGAGCTCACTCGATTGTAGTAAGTCAGTGTGTGCTGTAAGATTATCATAAATACTAAAAACACATATTCAGAACCTTACTGTTGTTGTTTGTTTTTATTTTATTCTTTAGGATCACAGGGTGGAATCTGCATTGCCCAGTCTTTGAAAATTCCTCACAACCCCAAGCTGGAGGATTACGACAAAGCCATTCAACAACTATTGGAAACTCAACACTCCAGGGCAGTCATCATCTTTGCCAATGAAGAAGACATACGGTGAGCAGCCTTGCACATGGTGGCGTCTTCCATGCCATTCAGGCGTGCTGATGTGTTGCTATGTTACACTCTTTAATCTCTGAGTGGCAGCTCCTGTAGACAAGCCACAGGCAAAAATTTACCATGCATGCAGCAAGTCAGTTCCACACACATTCCTTCAACATCACAAACATAAGACGACGTACGCAGAGAATACAGATCGCAAGTAAATGACACAGGTATTGTGTCAATTACACCTCCCCTTGGGAAATATCTGCGCAAAGAAACACAGAATCGAATATCTCCTCTCTGTAATATCATAGTGGAGAACACAAGTCAAATTTGGATATAGACAAATTATTTGAGCAGTTGTCATTATGTCTACTGTATAAAGTTTGTTCTCCCTTTTTAGTATTCTATGCAATGACATCAACTAAAAGTCTAGACAAGACAGTAGCATCATTTGGTGTAAAAGATTAGATTGCATTGTGCTTTCTCCCAATTCTGCAGGGGAGTTCTGAATGCCACTAAAAGGGCCAATCACGTGGGCCATTTCCTCTGGATTGGATCTGACAGCTGGGGAACCAAAAGCAGCCCCATCCACCAGCTTGAGGATGTAGCAGTGGGAGCGATCACCATACTGCCCAAGCGCTCCTCTATCAAAGGTACAGACAGGCCGTCACAGCGCACCGTGCATCAATATTGTCGCTGTGTTTTGTTGAGACGAGGCCTTTTGCTGTTTCTATGTCTATGTAATTACATATAATGAATAACAATAACTAATTTCAGCCATGTGGAAGGATTACAAAACAGATTTGAAATAATCACATCAAGTTTAGAATGATAAACTTGTTGATATTCTGACTCAATTAATTGTGTAAGGTTTGCACCATCCTCAGAATCTACATCCTTGTGTCTGCTTGTCATCTTTTGACAGATATTAGACACTCACACACATCCTAGACTCTTAAATGCAAATTACTGCTCTGTATTTAATGATGAAAACATTTATGTTAATTTTACTTTCATTAATTATTTAAAAAAAAATACGCTAACACTTCGTTTATTTTTTTTTAACAGTTCACAACATTTTTACACTACTGCAAACTACTATTGTTATGGCTATAGTTAGGAGTAAGGCCACAGCACAAAGTCATACTTATAGATGTTTTAAATATTGTTGCTACCTCATTCAGATATACGACAGAATATAAATACTTACCGGTAATTTGCAAAGACATTTTTTTTATTTTTTATTTTAATTACAACACTTAGATGCCACAAGTGTACATGATGCTGTGGCCTGTTTACACACACTTTTCATGTTGCATGTCATCATGCAACATGAAATGTATTGTTAAAGAACTTGCCTTTTTGGCAATGATACTTTAAATGAAAGGTAATACTTTAATTGTTGAATGCTCTCATAGGCTGTTAAACACTTTACAAAACAATAATGTAACTACAATGTACATGTGATTGGTACTGGACACACTTTATGGGGTTTAAAGGCCTACTGAAACCCACTACTACCCACCACGCAGTCTGATAGTTTATACAGTATATCAATGATGAAATATTAACATTGCAACACATGCCAATACGGCTTTTTTAGTTTACTAAATTACAATTTTAAATTTCTCGGGAGTTTCGTCTTGAAAATGTCGCGTAATGATGACGTGTACGCAAGACGTCATGCGTTTTTAGGAAGCATGAGCGCTATGCACACACACAGCTAAATGTTGTCTGCTTTAACGGCATAATTACACAGTATTTTGGACATCTGTGTTGCTGAATCTTTTGCAATTTGTTTAATTAATATTGGAGAATTCACAATTGAAAGATGGAGTTGGGAAGCTTTAGCCTTTAGCCACACAAACACACACTGATTCCTTGTTTAAAACTCACGGAGCTGAAACTTTCCTATGGATCAGAGTGCGGTCAAGCAGACATGGATCCCAACCGAATGTCAACCAGCAGGTTTCGGTGAGAAATTTGTGGTTAAAAAGTCAGTTCTTACCGGAGAAAAGCTGAGGTTGTGCCGTCCATAGCTGCCGTCGACTCCCCTGAGACACTTCGCGTCAAGACACCCGTGGAGACACCCTTCTGACTATCAGGTACTATTTAACTCACTAAAACACTAGCAACACAATAGAAATATAAGGGATTTCCCATAATTATGCTAGTAAATGTGTTTAAAAACATCGGAATCCGTCCCAATGCAATCGCGTTTTTTTTAACTCGTTTTTTATTTTTATTTTTTCTAGTCCGTCGCTATCAATATCCTCAAACACGAATCTTTCATCCTCGCTCAAATTAATGGGGAAATTGTTGTTTTCTCGGTTCGAATAGCACTTTTTGTTGGAGGCTCCCATTAAAAACAATGTGAATATGTGAGGAGCCCCCACACGTGTGACATCATCGTCTGCGACTTCCGGTAGAGGCAGGGCTTATCTCTTAGCACCGACAGTTGCGAATTTTATCATGGATGTTCTCTACTAAATCCTCTCAGCAAAAATATGGCAATATCGCAAAATGATCAAGTATGACCTGCTATCCCCGTTCAAATAAGAAAATCTCATTTCAGTAGGCCTTTAAGTAGATAAGTATGTCACATGCAGCATCTAAAAGCACACTGAACGCAGCTGAAGATTATATAACAATTGCTGATGTTTTCAAGTGAATATGAGAAGCCATTTCTTCTCTCAAGACATGAACGTATGACTACTGCTGCTTCAAGTGCGCAACTTCACATCCATATCTTCATTGCCATCTCTCTCATGAGCCACTGACTTAAACATTAGCATACGATTACTCTACCTTGCTAGAATTGAATGCAAGATGTTTCATGCATTTTAAGATACAATTTTTGATAAAATACAATATGTTGATTTACCTTCTGGGCGCGCCCTCATTTCCTAGCCTGTCTCATCTATTTCTGCCTCAGCTGGCAATTTCTTTCGATGACGTTCCAGATTCCTCGGAGAGCATCAATGACCTTGATGCACACATACATTTGGCTGGGAGGAGGGAGATCAAGGTCACATTGCCCACTGTTGCTTCTCTGTGGGATTAATCAGATACAGAAAGTCAGCAGAGCATCTTGTTTGCCTGACATATTTAGTGTTCAACAATTTACGTTTTAGACCACGACCAGTGGACCAGCATGTGGCTATTACTAGGTCTACTATATCAAAATGAAGCAAAAAGGAAGAACATATGTCAATGTTTTCTTTTAACCTAACATTTTCTGATTACATAAATTGCTGAATTGTAACAAAGCAACATTTTGCTTGGGGCCACGCTATTGAAAAGCACACATTAATCTCTACTAGTGTAACGGTACACGACAATTTCTGTTCGGTACGTACCTCGGTATAGAGGTAATTTTCATAAATTTTCGGTACAGTAAGAAAACAACAAAATATACATTTTTGGGTTATTTATTTACCAAATGTGTAAACAATGGCATAGTATACATATACACACACGGTGCATTGCCAGGGTTAATGTGGTCAACATATATAAAATAAAAACTAAATAAGAAAAGGCTCAGAATGGTTTCTTAACAAAACCTTTCTACATATAAAGTGCTTTTTTTGATTGATTGATTGATTGATTGAGACTTTTATTAGTAGATTGCTCAGTACAGTACATATTCCGTACGATTGACCACTGAATGCAAGCACCCCAATACGTTTTTCAATTTGTTTAAGTCGGTGTCCACGTTCATCAACTACCCCCTTGCCCCCACCTTAGTTTTTAATGCAATATGGACTTAAATCCGCTGCTATAAAAACATTTGTTATTGTTTGTTATTGCTTTAGTCCTGCCTGACTCGCCGAGGAGAGGCTTCTTGAATGCGGTGGTGACGCTTCAAATGGGTTAGCATGTGTTATGAGAGTAGCGTAAGTGTGTGTGTGGCCGTTTAATATGTGAGAGCATTGAGGTGAGTGTGTGGGCCAGCGAGGTGAGGGAGCGGCGAGTATTTTGTTGGATTGGCTATGTGCAAGACCTCAATAAAGCCACAATTTGCAACTAATCGCCGGGCTCTTCATTTACCCTGGAGTCAAGAGCTTGGGAGACTTTCTGCCGGGTAGAGTGAAGGGTGTTGCCCCCGTGAATACACCAGCCCTGGAGGAGTGTCTCCACTGTACTCCTCGACTACAGTTTGGGAGCCGAAAGCAGGAAAGATGCAACACATGTTTGACGTGTTGTCAGAAGCAGTTGCTGAACAATATCGGCAAACCTCTGTCCTCCATTGTTGTATCGCGCAGCCAAAGGGTTCCCAAACGGCTCTGGATTTTACATGTTGTCCTAGCCCGGTCGCTGCTAGCATGTGTACTCGTTCGGTACACCTCCGAACCGAAGCAAAACCCCCGTACCAAAACGGTTTAATACAAATACACGTACCGTTACACCCCTAATCTCTACAGATGTCAGAGTATTGTTAAAGTTTAGAGCTGATTATACAAGCCAGATGAGATCCAAAAACAATGTCAAGGAATATATCTATACTCTCTCAAAGGGGAACTGCACTTTTTCTGAAATTTTGCCTATCGTTTGCAATCCATATGAGACACAAGAAAACAAAAGTTATTTTTTGTTTCTTGTATTCTAAGATGTAAAAATTGTGTCGTTCTTGGTGGCTCCCAATGCAGCTAATGAGAGCAATCAATTATACCATTAATCACTTTAAAAATGCATTCTAAAACCGTCAACAATACAACATTTACATTTTGTAACCTGTATAATAACCACATTGTAGCGACAATGTTCTCGTAAGAGCGAAGACGAAGTAAATATTTTTTGTAACATAGTAATAAATCGGCTTGCATCCGATATTACCCGTAAAAGTTAACCACGGCAAAAGATAACATGGCTTCTACGTCAGCACGAAACGTGTTTCAGTTTGAATTAGACAACAAACACATTGTGATAAGATACCAATGTGTACTGACTGAAAAGCATGAACAATCATATTACAGTATCGTAAAGTATTAGCCCACATTTCATGTTTTGTTCATGCAGAGATAGCCAGGCATTGTATGTTGTATACACGCATGTAATACTGCGTGTATCAGGATCAATATAAAGTGTGACTCATTCGATGGACGTTGCCTGTTTGGTCAAACAGAAACATGTTTTCCATTTTTTGGGGGTAAGCACTCCATTTATGTCAAAATAGCATGGCTTCAAATTCCACAATTTGCAGTTTCCAGTCACTTTCACCTCACTCTCTTGGATTTGTCTGCTCCAAAATCTAACTCTTCCTTCATGCTGGCTCCTAGAAGCAGTAATTCATCCTCCATTTATTCAGATTAAAAAAGATAATGTTGTGACTCCTCATTTGTCCAAAAATAGTCATGTTTTTTGTTTATTACCAAATCTGGCATGATTAAAACACACTTGCATGTTTGTATCCGGAGGAGGTTGTTGCCAGAAGTCAGACGTGCGCTGCTATGGAAACGGAAAAATAAATGCGAAGAATTAGTTCCGGCAATGACTAAAATTACCAAAATACGGTAAATATTGTACATATTACATATTGTTATGAACGTTTCCGTTTCCACATTATATATACACTTGCAGTGAGTATATAAAACATTGATGGAGGTATTTGAAGTTGTCTTAGAGGGCTTTGAAAGCTACGAAGATTCCCATTTGCCGCATCTTCCATGCGTTTTTTATCATCTTTAACATCCCGCCTCCAAAAAAAAAGTAAAAAAAGTGCACTTTTTCTGAATGTTGCCTATCATTCACAATCTTTATGAAATACATAATGTATTGTTTTAATACATTCTAACTAGTAAGTAGTCGTCAACAAAAGTCCGCTTACAACAGAGCCAGTAGGAAGGTCTCTATGTTTATTGCACCCATAAAACACATAGCAAAACGTTATAGGTATAGGAGCATGATAACTTGAAGTTATCATGGATTACTTTTACAACAACACATCATTAGTAGGGTAAAACTAACCTGTCTCATGACTGTCTAAAGCAGTGGTTCTTAACCTTATTGAAGGTACCGAACCCCACCAGTTTTATATGCACATTCATTGAACCCTTCTTTAGTGAAACATTCATTATTATTTTTTTTTTTCAAATTCAAGACAAAGGTATATGTTTTTGGTAGGAAATGAGTATGGGGAACATATTGTAAGTAACACTGACTTAATTTAGAGTTATCTGGACACTAGGGGAACATATTCTAACTAATACAGACTTAATTTAGAGTTATTTGGTTAGGGTCAGGGTTAGAGGGTTAGGGTTATAATAAGGACATGCCGAATAAGGCATTAAAAAGTACTTAATAATGACTAGTTAAGAGCCTATATGTTACCAATTTGCATGTTAATAAGCAACTAATCAGAGGTGTGGACTCGAGTCACATGACTTGGAATCGAGTCAGACTCGAGTCATGAATTTGATGACTTTAGACTCGACTTGACAAAATGTAAAAAGACTTGCAACTCGACCTTAGACTTTAACATCAATGACTTGTGACTTGACTTGGACTTGAGCCTTTTGACTTGACATGACTTGCTACTTTCCCCAAAACCCAACGATTAAAAAGTTATTCAGGAGCGCTCCGTATCTTCCATTGTGTACGGAAGTGTGTCAGCGTGTGTGCGATGACAGCCTGTGCGCTACCTGTCAGTACAACAGCCAATCAAATTACATCCACGTTGTTTTCGTCACACAGCATTCACCCAATCAAATTGCAGGAAAACCAACGGAGAAGAGCTTTCAAACAACAGAAGAATAAGTGAAGAAAATTATGCCATAAAGTAAAGTGTTTTGTTCGGGTATTAAAACTACGACTTGGTCAACAAAACAGGAATTGCCGTATCCAAAACATGCGGTTGGAAGATTACAGACGGAGACGCATCAATTTAGAACTTCGTTCGACATTTGAAGTTGCACAAAGAAGGGTACGTTTTGAATGTAAGCTAACGTTTATTGGCTGAGTAACGTAACTTTTATTTGCTGTGTAGTTAAATCAGTGAGGCTGTAAACTCACTGCTAACGTTAGAACCATAGACATCTTATAAGGGTACGCAGCATCGAGCGCTACTGCCTATTGCCGCAAACGAGATGCGGGGCCGCCATCTTGGAGTGGTGATCCGCTCCACTCAGTGCAATTCATTCCGCAGGAGCAATGAACTGTCAGTGCATTTAATTCATATTACCTCACTGAATACCACTTATATTCACGCGCTTTTTTGTCATTCGTGTAACTATGATAAAGGACACATGTCTTGGCGTGTTCATACTTTGCTTAACAGAAATAGAATATTCCTATATGCTATAAGTGACCAGACGTCTGAGATCAAAACTGGGAATATAATCCCAGAGAAGGGAAAAAAACAGTCAGCTATTTTGAAGTTGAAGAAACAATATGATTAAGTTGTATATACATGCGTATATCCTACATAAACAATGTATGAATACATTAGATATCTATATATTTTACAGAGGTCCTCAAATGGGGGTACTTGAAGGTATCCCAAGGGGTACATGATATTTTTTTAAATATTCTAAAAATAGCAACAATTCAAAATCCTTTATGAATATGTTTATTGAAAAATACTCCAACAAAATATGAATGTAAATTCATAAACTGTGAAAAGAAATGCAACAATGCAATATTCAGTGTTGACAGCTAGATTTTTTGTGGACATGTTCCATTAATATTGATGCTAAAGATTTATTTTTTGTGAAGAAATGTTTAGAATGAAGTTGATGAATCCAGATGGATGTCTATTACAATCCCCAAAGAGGGCACTTTAAGTTGATGATTACTTCTATGTGTAGACATCTTTATTTATAATTGAATCACTTGTTTATTTTTCAACAAGTTTTTAGTTATATTTACATTTTTTTTTTTCGAATAGTTCAAGAAAGACCACTACAATTGTGCAATATTTTGCACTGTTATACAGTTTAATAAATCAGAAACTGATGACATAATGCTGTATTTTGCTTCTTTATCTCTTTTTTCAACCAACAATGCTTTGCTCTGATTAGGGGGTACTTGAATTAAAAACATGTTCACAGGGGGTACATCACTGAAAAAAGGCTGAGAACCACTGATATAGACTTTATCTCTGTTGCTGCAACAGCAGAGAGTTTATTCTGTCTTGACACTTTGTATTGATATTTTCTATTACATTCTTCCTTTAAATGATCATGTTTACAGTGATTGATCAACACCTGAAAGTCTTTATTTCCGCTAAAATCACTAATCTGTTTCACTGGATTCAGAATAAAACAAAATTCAGTTTTACTCAACAAAGTTAGTATTTGAATATTGTTACTTGAAGACTTAGCTGTGGTTACAATAAAATGAGAATGCATCATAATCAATGGCGGCTGGTGAATTTTGTTTTAGGTTGGCCTGAAAGTTTGTACACCAAATACCTGTAGGGGGGTCATCCTCCCCCAGAATATTTCTTTGTGATTTTCACATAAAAATATTGTAGTTCTTTGCTCCTGCTTAACTCTGTGGTAATATTCTTTTCACAAAATACAACCAATAGTATGTTAATGTTAAATCTTACTTGTGAAAAGTAATCCTCCAATTCCTATTTTCAACAGTCCGCTCAATTGAGCAGGAAAACGCTGAATACCAGCCCAGCATCTTTGTTTTCTACCTGTCAACTGTCGATTTAGGCCGCTTGCCGGCTTCTCATCACCACTTCAAGATGGCAGCCAAATTGCTTGCGTCACAGCAGCCAATTCTGCGTCTACTTATAAGATGTCTATGGTTATATCGTCATTGCAAACACGGCAATCTGTTGCGTCCACTGCAGTTTGCTACCTTATTCATACTTTTTGTCAAGTGATATTTTTTTTAAGCAGGGTTGCATGAGGTACCTAGACATAACTTTACGTTACTGAATGTATCACACACAGTTACGTAACGTTAGACGGCGGTCAACAGCACCGCATATTTTAGCCACCTACAAAAACACAAACATAGTCAAATGAAGGTCAGTTAAAAGGTATACTATATCAATAATATGTGTACATATTCCATAGAGCCCTGACATCTAACAAGTACAGCACTGTTCATTGTTATGTTCATGTATTTGTTGTTTTTCATGTGTACGCACACATAAACACAAACAGTATGAGATGAGATCAATGAGATAAGGTAACAACATGATATAAACTGCTGTGGAACTAGTTACAATTCCATGGAAATACAATGTTAACACTTTTGTGTAAGTAAGTACAGTTGCACTTGTTTTTTCAAATGTGTTTATACTGTAAAGGAATGAGTTAAATGTTTAGAATAACTGGTTAATAGTGCTATTATGAAGTGCAATGTCATTACTGTTTTTTTTAAATAATAAATACATACAGCGTTTTAAAAGCATACACAATCTGTGTACATATATTAGTCTGTGGTTAAAAAGACTTGAAATGACTCAAAACCCAAAATGCAGGACTTGGGACTTGACTTGAGACTTTCCAGTATTGACTTTGGACTTGACTTGGACTTGCCTGTATTGACTCGGGACTTGACTCGAGACTTGAGGTCAAAGACTTGAGACTTACTTGTGACTTGCAAAACAATGACTTGGTCCCACCTCTGCAACTAATTAATGGTGAATATTTTCCCCATACTAAAGTGTTACCATGTTTTTTTACTGGTGCACAAAATCAACCGTGCATGAACATCACCTTGTTTAAACAACAAAACTAAGACAGTGCATATCCTCACAACAAATTACACACCAGCAAATCAGTGTTACTTCTGCTGTTGCCGTATCCATAATACGCCGATAGGGAGAAGTTTATATTTACACAATGAGTCGAGTGTGTTTTGATCTCCGCCGAACCCCTGAGGCCGACTCACCGAACCCTAGGGTTCGATCGAACCCAGGTTAAGAACCACTGGTCTAAACCCAGCTCACGTTTCCAACGATACTCCATTCACATTGCGTGACTTGAATATTAACCACGTCTTAGTAATATTGTTTTTTTGAGCGCTAACGCAGACAAACTATTTATAGCGGTGCCGTGATCACGAGCTTGTGTGCCAATGTTGACATGATCGAATGATCAGCTGCTTCCTTGTTTCCTTGCTCGTCAATTTTTATTTTGGCTCATATCTCATGCCTCTCACCTGAATAGTAGAAGGATGAGGAGGTATTCTGAGGTATTCACTTCAACAGCCAATTTAGACCTAGAAATGGCGAGAACGACACAAAAAGGCTTTCCAGTACCCTTTTCTTTACGAGGATTATGAGTTATTCTTCATCTAAATAGGAATGTATGAATATCCTTCTAATATCAGCAGACCTTGTACAGTAAGTGATGTATTATTATGTTTGTTGGCTTTCATGAAGTCTGCAGTGAGTAATAATCAGTGATGTAGTTGGGAAAAAAAGCAAATGTTATGATGCGTTTTTTAAATTAATGCATCGCATATGGTTAAAATGACCAAAATACGTAAATATGAAAAGTTATAATAAATGTACCTGTTCCATGATGTAGGTCTATATGTAATGTAGTAAGTGAAACCTTAAACAAGGTGTTTGGAGGTTTTTTTAAGGGCTTTATAGGCAGAATACAGTGGCTACCAAAGGATCCATTGTAAGCGGAAGTTTGAGAGCATTTATTTATTATTTAGAATGCATTAAAAAATATATATACATCCGTCTTCATGTCTTTCATAAGGATTGTGAACAATAGGCAAAATTCCCAAAAATGTGTACCTTATCGATAAGAAGGAATACTTTCCACAAGAATAAAAATATTCAACATCAGTGGACTTTTAAAGCTGTTTGGTCAACAACACGTCCTGCAACACTAACAGGGAATATAGTATAAATACAAAAGTATGGCGGCACAAAATGTCTTTACATTTTTGGCTGTGTTCACAAATTTGGCATTAAATCATGCAAGATAATGTTCAATTTATTCGTGCATTGGTCAGCAACACATTTGATGGATGGTTGTTTATCAGTGTTAGATTCTGTGTTGTCAAGCAATATGTGTATAACATATTGGGCCTGAAGAGTGTGTGCAAACTACAAAATTGTGCATACTATTAGTGGGCGTGTTGCAGGATTATAAACTAAGATTGCACGTACATCTCATAACTGTTGCAGATCGCCCTATTTAAAATAAGGATTTTGCATGTATTAGGTGACTTTCACCATGGAGACATTCATTTACTGCACATTAACTTCATGCTCCTCCTGTATACCTATGGTGATTTGCTATGTTTTGAAACATGTAGCAGACATGTACCTGTATATTATGTACCACTTTCTGGGCATTTTAGAGGCAGTCCTACGATCTACAAACGAACCCACTTGTTTATGGTGCTGAAGATGTGCCGTGGGAGAATCAGGCATTAACTGTGAAAGTGTGCTAGAATTTCCATACGCAAGTAAATGTGTATTACAAAAAGATAAATAAATCTATACATATGTAAAAAGGAACACCATTAAATAAAGTGCATCAATTGCATTAGTTTTAATCACACCAGCAGCTATCCAATTATAAAATAATAGTGCTTGATAAACACTATGTGTAATTTTGTATTATAATGATAATTATATTATATGATTATATATTATAAATAATTTTTATTTTTGACCGTCCATATATGTTGACAAGCATACATAGGACAAAGCTGCAATGTGATTGCCTCCTTTCTCACAGCTATTTCTAGGCGACTGCCAGTTTACATGCACATTTGCTAAATAAAGATGAAAAACAGCTCCCCCAAAACAGTTTTAGTCTTGATACATCACAGTGTGCGTGTAAAACAATAAATGTGCATTTTCGCCTCCGAGTATTTTGGGTGTTTTGATTAGGGCTGGGCCGATAAATTATATTGCAATAGACACTCTATCAATAAAAAAATTGTTAGACGTACATTATACTGTATACGTTTTGTTATGTCAGAAGAAACCGGAAAGATTGAAGCACGGTGGGTTGCATGAATAAAAGTACTCGCGGTCTGGTAACCAGGCAAAGCTGGAAGTGTTTAGTGAGCAATGGGAGGTACACGCTAAACAGTAGAGATGCGCGGTTTGCGGTCTCATCCGCGGACTCCGCATATAAACCGCGGGTCGGGCGGTTGACATGACGAAAAAATAGATTTTAATTAGATTCGGGCGGGTGGCGGTTGAAACTTCCGGAAATATTTGATATGCATGGTTATGTGATCGGTATCCTTTGCCATTCAAAGTGCCATTTAAGACCCGTGTCATAAAGCGAAGAAGATAATAAGAGACACTATTATTCTCCTGAATGACTGCCAGTAGTCACCCAGATAATAAGTATTTGGGGGTGCTATGAAGCCATTGGCTTTGTCGCCTACTACAACATGTACAATCTGCTTGTCAGTCCAGTACCATGTTGTGTGTGGCTTCCCCAGCAACACGCACACGACTGCAAGGCATACTGGGTGACACAAAGTACACTAATGGTTGTGATATAAACAATTTTAACACTCTTAGTAATATGCGCCACGCTGTGAAACCACACCAATTAAGAACGACAAACACATTTCGGGAGAACATCCTCACAGTAACACAACATAAACGCAACACAACAAATACCCATAATCCTTTGTATTCATGACACTCCTGACTATTTTATGCACCCCGCTAGCAGCCATCTTGCTGTCTCACTGTTGATTCTGTTGAATGAGAAGATAACTGAAATGAGTCCTGCAAAAAACAAATAAATTGTGGATTGAACAGGAAAAGTCACCTTGACTGGATGGCAGTTTTGGGATTTTTTTTCAAACGGACCATAGTCTTTCACCCCACTCATCTCTTCTTTTCAACCTTCATCCGTTCCCTATTCGGATGTACAGAAACAACAGATAGGAACTAAAGTGCAGGACTGTATGAATAAAAAAATAAAGGACAACAAATATGCGACTTTAAAATAATAATGTGTCCAATAATATTTAAAGAATAATTATTGCATAACATAAATTCATTTATGTACTTAAATAAGAATAACAGACTAACTTAAATGTTACACAAACCATGTAACTTCCTGGCAGTAAACCTGCAAAAAATGTTTCTCTATACATGGTCAAACTTTATCAAGTATTTCTTAAATATTCCTTATTTTTTCACCTTAAAGTGGTTATTAATAGTATTTGTAGTGATTTTAGAATTGTGTTTGCATTGATTTTTTTGAATGTTTTCCATGATTGTGTTGACATTTCTTTTCTTTTCTGCCTTAATAGCGGAGGGGATTAGAATCAGAGGAAGGTTACATTAAAAATTAAAATGAATATATTTTTCTCCCGGTCCATATCTTTCACAGTTCAAAAAACTTATCAATAATTATCGACTTTGACCGATATAAAAAAAATGTTATCGCGATTCAGTTTTCAGCCATATCCCCCAGCCCTAGTTCAGATGATCAGCATATTGTCTGCATATTATGAACACAGAGAAGCTAAAAGGGTTGCGCTCCTTATTTTTCACAATTCTTTGGGCACATGCTTAGTAGATCAGCTCTGCGTGCACATTTTTAAGTTTGCACATGTTTTAATACATGCAAACCTTAAAGTACTCCAGGCCCATAATACAGTGGTTCTAAACCTTTTTTCAGTGATGTACCCCCCTGTGAACATTTTTTTAATTCAAGTACTCCCTAATCAGAGGTGGGTAGGAACACGCTACATTTACTCCGTTACATCTACTTGAGTAACTTTTGGGATAAATTGTACTTCTAAGAGCAGTTTTAATGCAACATACTTTTACTTTTACTTGAGTATATTTATAGAGAAGAAACGCTACTTTTACTCCGCTCCATATATCTACATTCGGCTCGCTACGGATTTTTACCGATCTATTATGCACGCTTTGTTTTGGTTTGTCAGACAAACCTTCAAAGCAGGATCCATCACATGCCTGCGTTTCACCAATCAAATGCAGTCACTGGTGACGTTTGACTCTGTTTTACCAATCAAATGCAGTCACTGGTGACGTTTGACTCCGTTTCACCAATCAAACAGAGCCAGGCAGTCACATGATGAACTGCACACTTTTATTTATTTTTTATAAACCTTTATTTAAAAAATTCAACATTTACAATTTACAGTTGAATATAATAATCAAAGTAAGTAAAAAAAACAGTACAAAACAGTATAAAAACTGTACAAAACAGCACCACGGGGTTGTAAATTCAATGTAACAAAAATAGAATGCAAAAAAATTTATATATAAAATAAACAAAGTGCAAAGCCATAGGCTCACTCAATCTCAGTAAATAACTTAAATTTGGAACACAGCATCATCGTTTTCACAGCTTTTTGGTAGAGTGTTTTAATGTAGAGTTCTAATTTTTTTTTAAAGGCACAAAGAACAGATTGGCTATTGAGAAACTTACATCTATGAATATAAAACTTAGCCAAGAGTATCATGAGGTTGCAAAGGTAAAAATAATTTTCAAATTTGTTTTCAATACAGTGTAAAACCAAATATATATTATTTAATATATATTATTGTTTTAGTTGTTAAAGAGATATTCCTGGCTCTGAATTTGTTCATTGCTATTTTTATGTTTTTGTGCATTACTTGTCGCCGTCATCATTAAACGGACAGGTTACTCATCAGTTACTCAGTACTTGAGTAGTTTTTTCACAACATACTTTTTACTTTTACTCAAGTAAATATTTGGGTGACTACTCCTTACTTTTACTTGAGTAATAAATCTCTAAAGTAACAGTACTCTTACTTGAGTACAATTTGTGGCTACTTTACCCACCTCTGCCCCTAATCAGAGCAAAGCATTTTTGGTTGAAAAAAAGAGATACAGAAGTAAAATGCAGCAATATGTCATCATTTCCTGATTTATTAAGTTGTATAACAGTGCAAAATATTGTTAATTTGTAGTGGTCTTTCTTTAACTATTTGGAAAAAAAGATATAATAGTAACTAAAAACGTGTTGAAAAATAAACAAGTCATTCAATTATAAATAAATATTTCTACACCTAGCAGTAATCATCAACTTAAAGTGCCCTCTTTGGAGCTCCATCTGGATTCATGAACATATTTCTAAACATTTCTTCACAAAAAAAGACATCTTTAACATCAATATTTATGGAACATGTCCACAAAAATTCTAGCTGTCAACACTGAATATTGCATTGTTGCATTTCTTTTCACAGTTTATGAACTTACGTTCATATTTTGTTGAAGTATTATTCAATAAATATATTTATAAAGGATTTTTGAATTGTTGCTATTTTTAGAATAATTGTAAAAAATCTCACGTACCCCTTGGCATACCTTCAAATACCCCCAGGGGTACACGTACCCCCATTTGAGAACCACTGCCATAATATGTAAGTTTAGTTTGTCCCCCAAGTGCTTGAGTCTGAAATGACATCAACCAGACGTGACCTCACGTGTAACCCAGTGATTACACTTCCTATTGCCTGTGGTGTTGTTTCACTGAAAACCACTTTTGAAAAAACAAAAAAGAGAACTGTGTTTTCTGTATTCGACAGAACATTTACACACCTGCTACTGAAAAACTCTCAGCCGGTGCCTTGATGTACACTATATTGCCCAACTTATTTGGCCACCTGCCTTGATTCACATATGAACTTGAAGTGCCATCCCATTCCTAACCCATAGGGTTTAGTATGATGTCGGTCCACTTTTGCCAGCTATTACAACTTAGTCCTTCTGCGAAGGCTCTCCACAAGGTTGCGGAGTGTCTTTATAGGAATTTTTTACCATTCTTCCAAAAGCGCATTGGTGAGAGGACATACTGGTTGGTCGAGAAGGCCTGACTCTCAGTCTGTTCCAGTCCGTTCTAATTCATCCCAAAGGTGTTCTATCGGGTTCAGGTCAGGACTCTGTGTAGGCCAGTCAAGTTCATCCACACCAGACTCTGTCATCCATGTCTTTATGGACCTTGTCATGTTGGAAGAGGAAGGGGCCCACTCCAAACTGTTCCCACAAGGTTGGGAGCATGGAATTGTCCCAAATGTTTTGGTATCCTGGAGCAGGGGCGCCCCTAGGGGTTTTGGGCCCCATGAAAAGTCTTTACAAGGCCCCCAACACATAATTTCATATAATTTAATCATCATTAGGGGCCTCTCTGGGCCCCCCTCCATCATGGGCCCCTAGAATCTGTCTCCTTTACCCCCCCTTTTCGGCGCCCCTGTTCTGGAGGATTCAAAGTTCCTTTCACTGAAACTAAGGGGCCAAGCCCAGCTCCTGAAAAACAACCCCACACCATAATTCTGATCATTCCGATGGGTGGCCAAATACTTTAGGCAATATATTGTATTTGAACCCTAACGGGCACTGTAAATACAACTGAGTGACTTTTCGCTCAAACTTTTTTTAATTAGGAGAAATCTGGCTTGGACAGATGTACACTGTGGGGTGCCAAAAGATTATCAGGAATCTACTAGGCACCTTTGGTGGTGTTTCGAAAAGAAATGCAGCTGAGTCATGCTGGTCTGATTAGTCGTTTCCACCCACGACTCAGATAATACACAGCAAATAATGAGTGGACGCAGACAGAGAGAATGTAAAATAAGAGAAAAATATGTTCTTTGATGCAAGTGGAAAAAAAACTTCAATTGGGGATTCTGTCAGCACAGTATTCTGACCAAAATTATGCTAAAAAATAAAAGCAACAAACTTGAAATTTTCTTTTTCTTTTGTCGCAGCAAGTTTCCCTTCTTGCAAATTCTCCACCGAAAGCCCTGTTTAAAATTGGCCTTACTTTAATACGCCATGCTTTCGATCCATCTCAGCCGGCTTTTATGTAGTGAAGGAAGGGGCTCAGAACCAACAGGACTTTACAGCCGCAGGCAACAGGCTGTGGCACCATTAACACTTCCTGCCCTATTTATTATGCAGCCTGTTTTTTTTTAATTAGTGCAATTTCCAAGAAGAAAGTGGTTAGAGTTTCATGGCGCTTGAAAGGAAAAGACCGTGGTCAAAGTTTGATGAGGTGGCACTTGCTGGTTAGCTTTCAAAAACCGGTAGCCAGGACCACACCATCAGGGCTGCACTTTATTTCCTGCAGGTTACAAATGGATCATAATTGGCCCGGAACTGAGGCCTGCTCTTGTATTCTCTCTTCTCAGGGTTTGATGAATACTTCACCGCACTCACGCTAGAGAACAATCGAAGGAACGTTTGGTTTGCTGAATTCTGGGAGGAGAATTTTAACTGCAGGCTTCTCAGTACATCCAAGAAAGAAGACACCACTCGTAAATGCACAGGTACCCTTTTTTTGGTGTTTACTACAGCACTATGAGCCTTATTCTCCAATGTGCTAAAGTGAGGAAATCTGCACAATTGTGTGAACTGTTAAAAAAACTCCATGTCCCATGATTTTGACACATAAAAAAGGTTTCATGGCAAAGTCCGCCTCGTTAGTAATTCTAGACTTAAACAGTTGTGCCCCTTTTGTACAGGGTGTGTCCAGAGGCTGGATGGGAGAGTACAAATAGGAGAAATGTGCATAGTAACTTTAAGCACAAAGAAAAACCCTTAAGCACAAACGGGATAATAGGGACCTATATCCTAAACACCATCTAAAAAAGACACAAAATAATTTACTTTCTGTGTTATTATATATTGTTTTACTTAGCATGAGTACGTAGCTGGTCCTGAGTAGTCCTGGGTTCAATCCCGGGCTCGGGATCTTTCTGTGTGGAGTTTGCATGTTCTCCCCGTGAATGCGTGGGTTCCCTCCGGGTACTCCGGCTTCCTCCCACTTCCAAAGACATGCACCTGGGGATAGGTTGATTGGCAACACTAAATTGTACCTTGTGTGTGAATGTTGTCTGTCTATCTGTGTTGGCCCTGTGATGAGGTGGCGACTTGTCCAGGGTGTACTCCGCCTTCCGCCCGATTGTAGCTGAGATAGGCACCAGCGCCCCCCGCAACACCAAAGGGCATAAACGGTAGAAAATGGATGGATGGATGGAGTATGTAGCTGCAGATAAACCATTGATATTCTGTTCAGTCTTTCTCATTGCAAAAAAATGTCCAACAGCAAGTGTTTGTTCCCAGCGGGTTGACACCGAGTTATTACTTGAAATAATAATAATGCATCACGTGTCCTCGTGGTGCTTTAGTTACGCTGTGTGCCGCAGTGACTAATATTCTACAACTCTTAAACCTATTTTCTTTCCATTCCCTTGTGACAGCAGCAGACTGTTTATCTACATTACCGTCATTTGGTGCCTTGAATAATTAATGTCTGTCGGATTTATATCAATGTTTCAGTTGGATTTCTGGAGTTGATTTGTTTAAGGTGTCATTCTTCAGTGTGTCTTCTCTAGTCATGTGACGTTAAAAAAGACAGGCGAGTGAACATCACATTAGGTCCTCTTTTATGTTGCCTGACATACATATTCATTTTTCATTTGATGTGCGCGTGACTGTGCATAGAAACCTACAGTTTTGTGATAGGGTTGTTGTTTTAGCAATGTTAATGCTATGATAAAGCTAGAAAATGAATTCCCAATCACTGAAATATATAACACAAAGAACATGGTTATTTTCGCGCAGTCTACAGTACTGGTGTCAAACATTTGATAATATGTACATTATATGATTGCAGGATCATATGATAGTCAACATTTTTGTCAGCCAGCATGGCGGGCTTCTACAAATATGGAGAGCTATCAAGCCTCTGCAACACCCATGTTTACCTTTTTACACTTTACCTTTGGTTAAAGGGGAACTGCACTTTTTTGGAATTTTGCCTATCTTTCACAATCTTTATGTAAGACAAGCAGACATATGTGTATCTTTTTTTTTTGCATTCTAACTATTCAATCAATGCAATCAAAAGTCTGCTTACAATGGTGCCAACACGAGTCACTCTATTCTGCCGATAAAACCCTTAACAAAAACATCCAAAGACCTCCATTAAGGATTTATATACACACTTTAAGTATACTATACATATATATATATATATATATATATATATATATATATATATATATATATATACTCATATAGTTATTAACACACATATTCATAATAACATGTAATATTTATGTATTTTGATCAATTTCAGCATACCATGTTTGCTTTTTCCTTCAACATCACTGAATACTACTCACTACAGATTCCATGACAGCCAACAAACACAGTAAATCATCACTTACTGTACATTTTCTGCGGCGAAACCAATTGTCTTTTCGTGTGTCTCGCCATTTTTGGGTCTAAATTGGATGCCAAAGTTGACCAACTTGTCGATTATGTCCTCCTCTTTCGACTATAAAGGTAAGAGATATTATTTATGACTTAGAATAAACGTTCACAAGCTCCGAGGCAAGAAAGCAGCTCCCCAGCTGATGATTACAATATAGCAGTACAAGCTAGTTGGCTCTATTTGATCCCGGCGCCCCTGAACATATATTTTTCTGTTTTAGCGCTTCTAATAACAATATCAGTAATACTTGGTTAATATTTAGGCCACAAAATGTAAATGGCGTATTGTTGGCGGTTTTTGAATGGATATTCAAAGCAGCGATTCTCTAACTGTGGTACGTGTACCACGAGTGGTTGGTGGCCGCCATCTTGAATTTCGCCAAAGAATCACCTATACCTGGTGTTTTGTTTTCCTATATTCAAACACAGTGTAACTGTTTAAACTGTGTGTAATGTGGCCCAAAAAAATAAATATCCTTGTTCAATAAAACTTGTGCCTTGTTTATTTAATGAATACTTAGGCCTACTACGCTACTGTATTGTAATGTTGGTCATTATTAGTGGTGGTAATCTTTGAGCACATCCCAATTCCATTACGATTATGTTTCAGGAGCTATAATTCAATTAAATATTTATTATTGATGCATCTTTATTTATGTATATTGATGCAGTTTTACATTCACTGAGGTGGTACTTTGTGAAAAAAGTTTGGGAACCACTGATTTAGAGGGCTCCATGGGCAGAATTAAGGATATCTCATTGACTCCATTGTAAGCAGATTTTTATTTCCGTTTATTTATGAGATAGATTGCAAAAAAACCCCGACATGTGTGTAGTTGTCCCTAAAAAGGATTGTGAGCAACACACAAATTCTTTAAAAGGGCAGTTCCCCTTTAACAATTGACATTGCAGGCCACTGTGGTATAAATCAACACTCTCCCCACAGTTGTCCATGTTAGACACATTTTAGCTGCTTGATATTGCTGATTGATTAAAAAAAAACATTTTGCAAGTCTTCAAGGAAGTAAACAAGGTAAGGGTTGAACTTTCACATACTCTTAATATCCAGTTATAATAATGATTCATTATATGTATATTATGTTATTATAATATAATATGTACTCATAAATAGTTTGCTAGGGATAAGCGGTAGAAATTGGATGGAGCATATATATATATATATATATATATATATATATATATATATATATATATATATATATATATGCATATATATATATATATAAAAAAAAAATATATATATATATATATATATATATATATATATATATATATATAACATGATGAGCGCTCACTGATGAAATGAGGTTTTGGCTCAAAATCTCACGATACATGCCCCCATTCATTCTTTCCTTAACACGGATCAATCGTCCTGTCCCCTAGAAGAAAAACAGCCCCAAAGCATGATGTTTCCACCCCCATGCATTACAGTAGTCATGGTGTTCTTGGGCTGCAACTCAGTATTCTTCTTCCTCCAAACACGACGAGTTGAGTTCATACCAAAAAGTTATATTTTGATTTCATCTGACCACATGACATTCTCCCAATCCTCTGCTGTATAATCCATGTATCAATTTTGGTATAAACTCAACTCGTCGTGTTGGAAGAAGAAGAATACTGAGTTGCATCCCAAGAACACCATACCTACTGTGAAGCATGGGGGTGGAAACATCATGCTTTGGGACTGTTTTTCTGCTAAGGGGACAGGACGATTGATCCGTGTTAAGGAAAGAATGAATGGGGCCATGTATCTTGAGATTTAGAGCCAAAACCTCCTTCCATCAGTGAGAGCTTTGAATGGTTGGCCAAATACTTATTTTCCACCATAATTTACGAATAAATTCTTTAAAATTCCTACAATGGGAATTCCTGGATTTTTTTTCACATTCTGTCTCTCACATTTGAAGTGTACCTATGATGAAAATTACAGACCTCCGTCATCATTTTAAGTGGGAGAACTTGCACAATCGTTGGCTGACTAATTACTTTTTTGCCCCACTGTGAATATATATATATATATATATGTATATATATATATATATATATATATATAAACTTTAAGCACAATGGGCCCCCCCGTCAAACAGTTGGAACAGCCCTGCACTAAACATTATGTTTAAGGCTGCCAGATCAGACCACCAAGAGTAGCAATAATTTAACTCTACAAGACTAAAAGCAACACCACTTTAACTATTAAACACTGTTTGTACAAAATAACACATTAAAGATACATTACAGTCAAAAGTGATGATTGGAAGTACACTAAACCATGCTGTGAATTATGCCAAATACTCCCGGAAATTGCCCATGTCCGACGACATCCCGAATGAAGTTACAAATTCCCAGATCTGATGGGGGGTTCTTTTGTATATAAAATATTGTAGCATTTGCCCAGCTTTTGAAAAGGTTACAAGGAGGTGTTCAACAATTACTTTCTTAAAACTAAAGACCATGCCAAATCAACATCTATAACTGTCTTTCTAAAAACCAGCACACACACAGCGGCTTGCCTCTACCCTCCCTGTTCCTGTTCTTCCTTGCACTCGTCCGATCACCAGTCAGAACACATTTATGAACTTTCAGACTGTCGGAAAATACTAGAACTCTTCAAGCAGGAACAACAGACCGCGCATGATGAAAATATACATTGACCCTACACCGGTGTTAACAAAATGTGCATCTACGCATGGAATGTAAAAAAAAATGTATGTCCACATAAAAACATATTCACTGGGCTGTCATGCGTATTGTTTCCGGGCCATAAAGAACAACAACAGATGATTGGCCCATTTTCATCAGTTTAGTGGTGTATATGTTTTGTCTAATTGTATGAGGGGCAGCACGGTGACAGAGGGGTTAGTGCCTCACAATACGAAGGTCCTGAGTAGTCCTGGGTTCAATCCCGGGCTCGGGATCTTTCTGTGTGGAGTTTGCATGTTCTCCCCGTGACTGCCTGGGTTCCCTCTGGGTACTCCGGCTTCCTACCATTTCCAAAGACACACGGGTGATCAAATGCAGAGAATAATTTTTGCCACATCTCGTATGTGTGACGATCATTGGTACGTTAACTTTAACTTTAACCTGGGGATAGGTTGATTGGCAACACTAAACTGGCCTTAGTGTATGAATGAGTGTGAATGTTGTCTGTTTATCTGTGTTGGCCCTGCGATGAGGTGGAGACTTTTCCAGGGTGTACGCCGCCTTCCGCCCGATTGTAGCTGAGATAGGCACCAGCGATTCCCGCAACCCCAAAGGGAATAAGCGGTAGAAAATGGATGAATGGATGGATGCCTGTATGTGTTATAGAATACCTGCATGCCTGTGAAAAGGGGGTGAACTTTATCCTGTTTGGCATGCGATCGGAAACGTGCTTTGAATTTTGGACCCTTGAGTCTAAAGCAAAAAAAGTACTATTAAGGATTGCAGTAAACATTTTATAGGCTGCAACTATGTGAAGAATACTTTTCTGCAAGTCCTCTGAGTTGAATTAAAATAGACAGAAGCTCTCTGGGATCACTAAAGTATTTCGTATTCTAGATTTTAAGTAAAAGGCATTCGATAACCAGCAAAGCTAAAGAAAATATGCCGATGAATAAACATGCTAAACACTGACGAAAACGCTCATCAAGGCAATGCAAGTTTGGTCATGAAACAACGGAAGTAGTACATCTAGAGTCCAGAATGACAGTGAGAGATTATGTTCTCCTTATTAAAAGCCAGCCTACCATATACTTAACTTTGAAGCTGCTTGTTAGTAATGAAGTATAACATTACTTCATATGGCTGCAATAATGAGAACATTACACCCCTGCAAACCATGTTCTATATACAGGCCAGTCGACTGTGAGGCAGCAGGCTGTTTGTTCCTTTGCCTCATTTAAGATATTCCTGTTGAATTTCCCAGGGTATATCCGTGCCTCGATTTCATTAATATTTTGGTTAACGCCTGCGGACCTACTTCCTTAACATCCGTCTTGAAGTTCTAAGTAGCAAACATCTTATTCCCTGCGTCCCTTAATGACTGAGTCAGCTCAGCACTGTAAAAAGAGTCCATGTTATTTACAGTAGGTTTGAAATTACAGTGAAAGTGACAACAAAATTAATGCTTTTATGACCCCATGTTTTGTTGCATTTCCATGTGTGTGGTTGCTATAATGATGTTGTTGTTGCTAACAGTGATGGGTGCTCATATTTCTCAAACACCAGGTGCCCACAATTTGACAGGCATCACGCCGCATTCATTTTCTACGTGGGTGATGCTGGTGATGTGCGATGCTGTATTAATCTTGCCTGCATGCACGTCCATGGTAACGGCGGCGTGACACAAATGACTGTTTGCCCAAGGACTTGGTTTCCTTTCTTTTAAACTGCTTTGTATATTTCATCGTACGTCAAAGATAAAAAAGATGATCGTCCATGATGTGCACCCCGCAAACACTCCGTGAAATTATTGTAAATGACTTTCATTCTTCCCTCAATCTCCACTCAGAATGCCTATTATGGCTGTGAAGGCCATGCAACTGCTTGAATATTTTCCTTCTTCACATTTTATTTTTTTTATTTTTATGACATTGACAAAAGGCTTTTCCATTGAAATATTGTACACACAGGTTACCTTATGCAAATTTTTGATGCAAACGTTTGTTGACTGTAATATATGTTAAGATGCGAAAAATGGACTGAAATGTCATCACTGATTGTTTTTGACCTCCCTCCACTTAGTAATCTACCACAATCTTATGTTAAATACGTCCCCTTAGCATTTCCCGCTACGCCACTGCGAGACATGAGACTAAATTGTGCAGTTGTTCTTATTTTTTCAGTGCTGCCTTTCTTTGTTTGTCACAGACAGTTGAATATTACAACTGATGGCTAGTGGCACTAGTAATCTTTGTGTTGATGTCATTTCCATTCTATCATTGGATTTTCCGCAGTTTCCATCATTCCGAGTGAAAAACAACCAGAATTCAAAAGCGGGTTGTACATTATGTATTCGTGCCGTGTATGAGCGGCAGGAGGCAAAACCTTTACAGCAACCCATAGTGAAAGGGCAGTGCACTGTGAGGAAGATATAAAAGAACACGAAGCCAGTGCAGAGGAGTGTGTCTCTAAAGTTCATGGTGATTTTATCACCTTGTGGATGAGGCCAATGAGGCTCGTTTTTAGCCGACCGTTACTTTGTACATCAGCATATTAATGCAATCTGCTAGCTTTGTCACAGACAGCACAGCCTGATATTTGGCAATTTTGGCTTTTGGGAATAAAACATATCCTCTTGTTTATTTTGACTACCACATTGTCCCTTCAGGTGTAATTCCCTCAAAATCTGACTTTAACTAACTGCCAACAAATGATAAATGGAGGAAGGAATTGGAGGTGGAGATGATAGTGAGTGCTGATGTGATGTCTAATGGCTTGTGGTGCATTTGGCTCTTAGTCGTCTTCCTCCTCTTCCCTCAGGTCAAGAGCGCATCGGGATCGACTCCAAGTATGAGCAGGAAGGAAAAGTGCAGTTTGTGATTGATGCGTTGTACGCAATGGCCCACGCGCTACACAACATGCAGAGGGACCTGTGTCCCGACCATCCTGGCGTTTGTCCACAAATGGAGTCTGCTGAGGGCAAAATTTTGCTCAAGTACATCCGGAATTCCAGCTTCAACGGTGAGTCATGTTACAAATTGGTATTGCGTTATTTATGGAAAGTTTGTTTGAATATCACTATTAAACATTGTAATCCTTGAATCGACTTACTTCGAAACTACAGTAAGCCTTCTACAAAAACAGACATGCTCAAAAAAGGGTAAAAAGTAAGTTATACAGTTTACATTCTTCAACAGATTCAGACTTATTCTTCCAAGTTGTTATATATTTGTAAGTTGTTTATGTTCTAGGCTCATTTTAGAAAATCCAACATTTTTCATGATGGGAAAACACACAAAATATGCATACTTTCCAAAAAAGGAGTTGCAAAGTTGAATACTTTTGATAAGGTAATTACAGCCTTTAATAGGTCAATAAGTCATAACAACACTGATATTTTTGCCTCATTATTATCAGAACATGAGATTTATTTATCCAAAACCTCATACTATCCCTCCTTGCTGAAAATGCTCATATATATATTGTTTTTTAACTTTAAACACTTCAACCCTGCGACTCGAAAAGGACAAGCGGTAGAAAATGGATGGAACTCTTTCAGCAGCTTCAGACCTATCCATAAATAAATGATAAATGGGTTGTACTTATATTGCGCTTTTCTACCTTCAAGGTACTCAAAGCGCTTTGACACTACTTCCACATTTACCCATTCACACACACATTCATACACTGATGCAGGGAGCTGCCATGCAAGGCGCCAACCAGCACCCATCGGGAGCAAGGGTGAAGTGTCTTGCTCAGGACACAACGGACGTGACGAGGTTGGGACTAGGTGGGAATTGAACCAGGGACGCTCGGGTTGCGCACGGCCACTCTCCCCACTGCGCCACGCCGTCCCTAATATGAAGTTATTACTTTTTCATGTCTTTTAAGTTTGTTTTTTTTTTTGTAAAGAAAAAAAAATTTACATTTTTAATGGGAAAAACACAAAATATGTCATAGTTTGCAAAAATGTGTTTCAAAGTCAAATATTACATATTAGGTTTCAGCACGGGGTAGAATGGTGGCGCAATGGTTAGCGCTTGTGCCTCACTGCAAGAAGGTCCCAGATTCTACTTCTGGGCTCGGGGTCTTTCTGTGTGGAGCTTGCATGTTCTACATGGGATTGCTGGGGTTCTCTCAGGGTAGTTCGGCTTCTTCCACCTCCAAAGACATGCACATGGGGATACATCAATCAATCAATCAATCAATCAATGTTTACTTATATAGCCCTAAATCACTAGTGTCTCAAAGGGCTATCCATCCATCCATTTTCTACCGCTTGTCCTGTTTGGGGTCGCGGGGGTTGCTGGATAGCTTCGCAAAACAGATACAGTAAATAAATTGAAAAAACACTCCAATGAGAGATTACTCATATGGTGCTCTAAGTGGGTTGAGGTGCACAAATCAAGTGCTACTACACTCAAAGGTCGATATAGCACGACCCAATATAATAGCATATTTTATAAATTGCGGTCGTGGACCCCGAATTTTGGCAATTTTACATTGCGGTATGGTGGCTGGAAGAGTTTGAGTAGGATTCGCTAACAAGCAAAATATGTTATGCATCTTAGCCGGGTCACCGTAGCTTGTAGGTCTGTTAGGCTTGCTAAAACTTGGCTAGTTAGCTCAATACGGCTAATGCTAGCCTGCGTGTCAAATGACATCTAAAGTTACGAAGTTACCCTGCTCTAACTGGTGGACAGGTCCCTCTCGCAGGTACATTCTCTCCATGAGAAGCCCTAGTTTTTTGCTTTTTCCTTCACCTAGTTGCGTTCTTGCTGTCTTCGGAGTGGGTGGACTTTGGACCGGGGCTGGCTTATCTCCGCTAGCTTAGCAGCTATCTAGCTGAAAGTGAAGCGGTGAAATAAAGATAAAAAGTGCTTTGTAAATTCAATAAGACTATAAAATGTGTTGGGGAACGGCTAAAGAAGGCTAGAAAATATTTAGAAGCACACAAAATAGAAAGATTGCACTGAGCATTGACGACGACATAAACCAGCAGCTACGTAACTGTAAATAACTACTGTATTTTTTGACTATAAGTCGCAGTTTTTTTCATAGTTTGGGGGTGCGACTTATACTCAGGAGCGACTTATGTGTGAAATTATTAACATGTTATCGTAAAATATCAAATAATATTATTTAGCTCATTCAAATAAGAGACTAGACGTATAAGATTTCATCGGATTTAGCAATTAGGAGTGACAGATTGTTTGGTAAACATATAGCATGTTCTGTATGTTATAGTTATTTGAATGACTCTTACCATAATATGTTCAGGCACGTTCTCAGTTGGTTATTTATGCTTCATATAACGTACACTTATTCAGCCTGTTGTTCACTGTTCTTTATTTATTTTAAATAGCCTTTCAAATGTCTATTCTTGGTGTTGGGTTTTATCAAATAAATTTCCCCCAAAAATGCGACTTATACTCCAGTGCGACTTATAAAAGTTTTTTTCCTTCTTTATTATGCATTCTCGGCAGGTGCGGCTTATACTCCGGAGCGACTTATACGCCGAAAAATGCGGTAAATAAACAATGATAAATAAATTAACAAATGATCAACCCAGTGATTTTCAACTCGGATAGAGTCTGCTCCATTATGTGACGTGGGAGCACAATCCACCATTCATTTCAGGTCTGGTTTGGAGATCATTTTATTGTATTATTTTGAAAAGAAAATGGTAGACAAGGATTTCTAAATAACGCAATCTCAGAAATAACGTGATCTGTATTTTGTGAACCCCAACGACTGCGTTATATCAGACTTTGTGTGTACCTCTTAGGAGGTCCTGAACATGGTTGTAAACTCCCCCTGAGCTCACTGGAGCCTACAGCTCACAGTGTAAACAAACATGGCGGCAACTGTGCGGGACTCCATTACTCCGTCATAGAAATACATTCTGTGTGTCACCTGCACTCAATGCTCTGTAAACACTCTGCAAAAAAAAGGAAAAATCAACAGGCTTTAACAAATCAAACCTGATCAGCCACCCAAATTGCCGGAAGCATCACCATGACCTTCCCTCGAAAGCCGATGAAAACACCTGCTGCTAAAGAAGCTGCTCAAAGGCAAATAATGTTTTGTCGGCTGTTCCCTCTGCTGCTGTGTCCGAAAAGTGCAAAAAAGGCCTGCCAGAGACAATCCTAGTGCCAAAAAGTGATATGCAACTTCCTTATGGAAATGATGATGCTGGACAGCTAGCCCCCAATCGCCGCTAAAGACACTCGTCATTGGTATTGGTTTTGGAAAGCAGAAATGTATCAGTATCTGTTTAAAAAAAAAAAATCATATTGTACAGCCTTCGCTGCTATTGTACTTAGTTTATTCTGTACATGCAGTTTTTACGTTCTGGAGACCATAAAAGGTATATTTAAATAATGCAAGAGTTTGGAAGCGTGACTTTTTTAAAAACACTAAAGCACTTAATAAATTTAAAGCCTTATTGTTTAGTAACAAATGTTTATCTATTCACTTGCTTGTGTGGTCTATGACCGTGACTCTCAAATGGGGGTACGCATACCCCTGGGGTTTACTTGAAGGTATGCCAAGGGGTAGGGGGAGATTTTTTTTAAATATTCTAAAAATAGCAACAATTCAAAAATCCTTTATAAATATATTTATTGAATAATGCTTCAACAGAATATGAATATATGTTCATAAACTGTAAAAAGAAATGCAACAATGCAATATTCATATATATTTATATATTTATTTTACTTCTTTATCTCTTTTTTTCAACCAAAAATGCTTTGCTCTGATTAGGGGGTTCTTGAATCAAAAAAATTTTCACAGGGGGAACATCGCTGAAAAAAGGTTGAGAACCACCGGTCTATGATATTGTACTGTATGCCTGACTGGCCCTCCATTACTGCAATCTCTCTGTCTTTTGCCATTCAAACAGTCTAGTTGGCGTGGCTAACGTCAATTGCTTGAAAATCTTCATTAGGCCTTTTGGGCACAAATGATTGTGTTCCACCAATTCAGCCGAGCAACAATTGACAATGCATGAGTAAAGAAAACAATCAGCAGTTGTTGATCTATGCTGCTGCACCTTTTAGTTACAATGGTATGACCATTGTGAAGTTTGTGGAATAAATGATGCTTTTTGAAGATCTCTCTTTTTATTGCTGCGAAGACAGTAAGAGATAGTACTGCAGTTTGGCTTTTCTGTGGTCTGTTTTGTGGTTGGTTGGCCACCACTTTGTTAAAAAAAAACAGTCTGTCAAAATGTGGACTTTGAGGCAGTTTGCTGCGTGGATTGTTTTTCCAAGATGCAAAAGAATTGGACCGGACATGGCGTGAAGGTAAATACATGATTTAATTATTACTATAAAAAGTGTAAACAAAAGGCGCGCACAAAGCGGAGACAAAAAACTTGGCCACGGAACAAAACTTACACTTAACGTCAACTATGGGAAAGAAACAAAACACTCGCTAAACGTGACATGAATAAACAAAAACTTACTTGGAAAAGCATGGAACGAGCATGGAACTATGGCATGGAATGAGCACAGAACGAGTGATGATGCCAAGACGACCAACTGAAAAACCAGGCTTAAATAATAATGACATGATTGAAACAGGTGCGTGAGTCACATGAATTAGGCAGGTGATACTAGTGGGTCGTCATGGTGACAAAACAAACAAGGATGCGTAAAAACAGGAACTAATGGAGTTTTAACTAAACAAAACATGCTCACAAAACATGACACAGTCCAAACAATGCCCCATTTTATCAGAGGCGGTTAAGATGGATGTGTTGGTTAGCATTAAATACTTTATCATTAACTACATATTGACAGCTAAATGGAACTCAGTTTATTTTACTTTAGAGTCTTTTCGTCTAAAAACCCTGGAATAGACAGAATTAATGAATCCATGCTTAGTAATCACATCATGATTATTCATGAATTAACTTTCTGACCACTTTCCACTTGACTCGTTTCTGATTACTTCTAAGAAAGACACTGAGCAGCTTAAAATTGTTAACGACTCATTAATTGCTAATCACGTTACATTCCCCTCCTCCTAAAGAATGTGGTCCTTAATGCTCCTACAAAAGGCTTTAGTTTACATAATGATGTTTAAGTAGTTGGATTATGACAACATTAATCCACCATGTACTCATCTTCTGTTTAAAAGGAGTCTACCTGTAAGAATGATTGTGATACAATAACAAATGGAGCAGCCAACCGTGGTCCGTAACATAACTTTCCCAAATTGTATGTAGATACTGAAGTCTCCAGTCCGTAAACACTGAAAATGGACTTTGCAGAGAAGAAACATACATAACAATATGTTTGTTTGCATAACAATATAATCTACTATTTTAACACAAACGGGGATGCAAGTTGTAATTTAAAAAGGGAAACTGAACATTTTTTTTTTTTAATTATAACACGATGTTGTTACAATTGGTTTAGCTGCAAGTACGACCTCTAAGCAGAGACAGACTGGAGAAGCCTCATTACAATTTTAACAACAAAAAGCACTCACAAGGAGTGGAAAAAACAAAACAAAAAAAACAACAAAGTACAACTCAAACCGGACAGAGCCACGTTATTGCAGAGGTTTAAGGCCATTCAACACTTTAGCTGCTTTTTATATGATTCAACATCTACACCATACATCTTAAACTCTGGCAGAAATCAGAGCAAAGTTGTACACATGATTCATGTATTGTACGTTGTATTCATTCAATATTTTGTAACATTTTAACACCTATTCTGTATCCTAACAACCTCCTGTAGACAGGTGTTCCTATAACACTGTCCGTTTTTTCCAATGCAACTGTTATTCCATATCAAATAAATACATACATTAATAACAAATAAATATAAAATGTGATATCTCTTTTGAGTACTATACAAATGTATACGATATTTATCTCCAGGTAGTAGGGGTGTAACAAATAACCAATATTAGTCGGAAATTACTTGGAATTAAAATGGGAGTGCATCAGTACACAGGTCCCCTGATTGTTTCAAGAATTAACCGACCAATTGCAAAATTATGAATCCACTTAATCTATCTGCTATTACCCGAGGCTTTGTCTGCTCAGTGCTCTCTCTCTTTCTCTCTCTCTCTCCATGTGTATCACTGTAAAAAAATGACTTTAAAAACTATGGCAAAGTGTTGTAAAATATCAACAGTGAAACACAGTAAAATATAAAATAGTTTATCATAGTAGTAAGTGCAGTGTGTTCCTGCAAACCATGAAACAGTAGCTTACCTAAATTACTATGGTTACAATACGTAGAAACCCCATGACTTTACTGTGAAAATAATGAAAAGTTGTACAATGAATTTGCAAATACTGTTATGTCACATTCATGAAAATACTCTAAAATGTACGGTATTATTCTGTCTAAATTAAAGATTTTGCACATAGTACATTTAAATTTACAGCATGCCTTAATTATTTTAGGGGTTTGTGTTTAGACATTAGCCTGGTTAACTTTTTGCCGCCAACATTTGTATCTTGTATTTTTGTGGCAAATCATTTCAGAGATCGAGGGGTTATGTCCATGTGCTTCATTGTAAACTGCATCAAAATGAACCACGCTGTGTGTTTAAGTGTGTTAGAACAGGTTGCAAGCAGCTATTTACCAGATAAGGAGGATTTAAGGCTAATTTTTGATTGCTCACTTGAAAGAACATGTTGCGGAAGGCCATGTTGCGAGTGGTCCAGTGAAAGGTTGTACAAACACTTTTAAGTTAAAATCCTCATGTGTGTCGGAAACAGGTATTTTGCACTAGTATTGGGGATAGGGCAGCAAAGTGGCACAATAGTTAGTGTGCCACACAGTAAAAAGGTCCTGGATTAAAGGCCTACTGAAACCCACTACTACCCACCACGCAGTCTGATAGTTTATATATCAATGATGAAATATTAACATTGCAACACATGCCATTACGGCCTTTTTAGTTTACTAAATTACAATTTTAAATTCCCCGGGAGTTTCGTCTTGAAAACGTCGTCTAATGATGACGTGTACGCAAGATGTCACGTGCTTTTAGGAAATATGAGCGCTATGCAAACACACAGCTAAATGTCGACTGCTTTAACGGAATAAATACACAGTATTTTGGAGATCTGTGTTGCTGAATCTTTTGCAATTTGTTCAATTAATATTGGAGAAGTCACAGTAGAAAGATGGAGTTGGGAAGCTTTAGCCTTTAGCCACACAAACACACGGTGATTCCTTGTTTAAAATTCCCGGAGGTAAAAATTTACTATGGATCAGAGCTCGGTCAAGCGAACATGAATCCAGACCAAATGTCAACCAGCAGGTTTCGGTGAGAAAATTGTGGTTAAAAGTCGCTTCTTACCGGAGAAAAGCTGAACTTTTGCCGTCCATGAAGCTGCCGTTGACTTCCCTGAGACATTGGCGTCAACACACCTGTGGAGACACCTTTCCGACTATCAGGTAATATTAAACTCATTAAAACACTAGCAACACAATAGAAAGATAAGGGATTTCCCAGAATTATCCTAGTAAATGTGTTTAAAAACATCGGAATCCGTCCCAATGCATTTGCGTTTTTTTTTTAATCGTTTTTATTTTTTTTTATTTTTTTTTACTAGTCCGTCGTTATCAATATCCTCAAACACGAATCTTTCATCCTCGCTCAAATTAATGGGGAAATTGTCGTTTTCTCGGTCCGAATAGCACTTTTTGTTGGAGGCTCCCATTAAAAACAATGTGAATATGTGAGGAGCCCCCACACTTGCGACATCATTGTCTGCGACTTCCGGTAGAGGCAGGGATTTTCTCTTAACACCGACAGTTGCAAACTTTATCAGCGATGTTCTCTACTAAATCCTTTCAGCAAAAATAGGGCAATATCGCGAAATGATCAAGTATGACACATAGAATGGACCTGCTATCCCCGTTTAAATAAGAACATCTCATTTCAGTAGGCTTTTAAATTTCCGGGCAAGGGGTCTTTCTGTGTAGAGTTTGCATGTTCTCCCCGGGACTACGTTGGTTCTCTCTGGGCACTCTGGGTTCCTCCCACCTCCAAATACATACACCTGCAGGATAGGCTGATTGGCAACACTAAAATTGGCCCTAATTTATTGTATGGTAAATTCCTGGAATTTATAGCTTCCATTATTTTACCGTAAATTATACAGGTTTTTTGTAAATAGGTAAACAACATATCAGTTTTTTATATAGTAATTTACTGTAAGCAAAAACAGTTATCAAATGTGACATTAAAAGATTGCTTGACCTGTTGCGAGTCAGTTCTCTAAGGTTAGTTTCAATTTCGGATGCTCGGTTTACTAAATTGTATGTTCTGGGTGTTGGAATCCCCTATTACTAAGGTGTGGTGTCTGGTGGACTGGGTTGTAGGACTAGCTAAAGGGCTAAATCTGTTATGCATCTTAAGCCCTAAACGACTTGTAAGACGTTTAGGGCTAATACAAGCCGGGCTAGTCAGCTCGCTACAGCTAACGCTAGCAAGCGTGTCTGGGCGTCTAAAGATAAAAAAGTTACTCTGCTCTAACTGGCTGACATGGCCCTCGTGTAAGGACAACCTATCCATGACAAAGGTGCATGAAGAACAGGAAGCCATACTCACATATTTTCTTTCACCGAGTCAAGTTCTTGCTATCTATCTTAGCTTTGCTAGCCTAGCAGCTAGCTATAGCTGAAACTGGAGTGGTGAAACAGAGAGTGGGTGCATTGTAAGTTCGATAAGACTACTAAATGTGTTAGGGAAGGGCTAAAGAAAGCTGTAAATCAATTAATTACACGTATTGCCAATGGTTCAGAATCCGAATTGGCTTTATTGGCCAAGTATGTCGAACACACAAGGAATTTGATTTGGTAGGTTGTGCTCTCTTGTTCAATTGAGAGAAAGAAATATGAAAAATTAACTAAAAATACAAACAAGTATTTAAATAACTAATATGTGCAGGGCTAATAAATAATAGTGCTGTGGTGAATAGAGCAAAGCAAAAAGATGAAGTGAGCATGAGTTAGTACATCCACAGCGAACGATTAGTTCCAGTGATATTTCACAGTGTTCTTCAGATTAAAAGCCTGAGGGAATAAACTTTTTCATGAAGCGTTGTTTTGGCGTACAGTGACTTGAAACGCCTGCCAAAGGAGAGCAGTTTGAACAGTTTGTGACCAGGGTGTGAGGGGTCTGCAGTGATGCTACCTGCCCATTTCATGATTTGATCCTGGATTGGGGAAAGTTAGACACTGATTATCTTGTTTGCAGTCCTCATTGTCCATTGCAGTCTACATCTGCAGGAAATGTAAATACAAAACCACACAATATAATTGTGTGCCACTGACGGGAAATAATACACAACAAGAGGAAACAAGACTGTAGGTCAAAATTTATGGTATAAAGTATGTTTTTGCTTGATTTTAATTTTAATTTGCATCTACGGTATATCAGTTTCATCACACCATTTACTTGCATTAGTCAGCACAAAAAAATAAAACATAATAGTAGAAGGTAGGTATCAGGCAAATTGATTCAAAACATTCCATCTATTGCATTTTATAAAGATATCTGAATAGTTAAAGTTAAAGTACCAATGATTGTTACACACACCCTAGGTGTGGCGAAATTATTCTCTGCATTTGACCCATCACCCTTGATCACCCCCTGGGAAGTGAGGGGAGCAGTGGGCAGCAGCGGTGCCACGCTTGGCAATCATTTTTGGTGATTTAACCCCCAATTCCAACCATTAATGCTGAGTGCCAAGCAGGGAGGTAATGGGTCCCATTTTTATAGTCTTTGGTATGACTCAGCTGAGATTTCAACTCACGACCTACCGATCTCAGGGCGGACACTCTACCCACTAGGCCGCCGAGCCCTGAATAACTGTGTGACTGTGTAATATCTGGGATTATTTGATCCGGTACGGTTGCTTGCTTTAAACCTCTGTATTATTTAGGCCTGTACAGAAAGTGATGTACTTAACAATTAATGTCAGTGGCTATTCATGACATCTGCACTGCAGGGCATCAGTGAGCGGAAGAAGAGGGCCAATTGGGTTTGAAACAAGAAACACTTCAGACATTACAGTTGTGCTGGCATGTCAGCAAGTGATCATTAGAGGCCCTTCTAAAGAACACAGTGTCCTTAGAAAATCTTCTATATCAGACTTAGTTCTTTTGAAAAAGGAACACGCGAATTATTTTGCCAAAACTGCCCTACTTTCTGAGGAGCACAAAGTAGCTCAACTGTGCCTTGCATTAAAATATATTTTCCCTATGATATATGTAAGTTGGTATAAGTATATAGCAAAATGTTCTCATTATGTATTACAAACAAGACTGGATGGACTAAATTATTCCCGCTTTTCCTGATTATTAAAATGTCATAGACAGTCAAATAACATTAGTGGAGAATGCATTGCCATGCTTCCTTTTTATGTAGAACTATAGCTGCTGTTTAGCTGTATCAGAGAGGGACATGAGTGAGAAGCTTCTTATAGTGCAGTGGTTCTCAACCTTTTTTCAGTGACGTACCCCCTGTGAACATGTTTTTAATTCAAGTATCCCCTAATCAGAGCAAAGCATTTTTTGTGGAAAAAAAGATATAATGAAGTAAAATACAGCACTATGTCATCAGTTTCTGATTTTTTAAATTGTAAAACAGTGCAAAATATTGCTCATTTGTAGTGGTCTTTCTTGAACTATTTGGAAAAAAAAGATATAAAAATAACTAAAAACTTGTGGAAAAATAAACAAGTGATTCAATTATAAATAAAAATGTCTACACATATAAGTAATCATCAACTTAAAGTGCCCTCTTTGGGGATTGTAATAGAGATCCATCTGGATTCATGAACTTAATTCTAAACATTTCTTCACAAAAAAAGAAATCTTTAACATCATTATTTATGGAACATGTCCACAAAAAAATCTAGCTGTCAACACTGAATATTGCATTGTTGCATTTCTTTTCACAGTTTATGAACTTACATTCATATTTTCTTGAAGTATAATTCAATAAATATATTTACAAGGGATTTTTTAATTGTTGCTATTTTTAAAATATTTAAAAAAAAAAAATCTCACGTACCCCTTGGCATACCTTCAAGTACCCCCAGGGGTACGCGTACCCCCATTTGAGAACCAGTGTTATAGTGGACTGATAATCTTTCAATTACAATGTAGAAATACGAATTAGCATCAATTAAAGAGATAAAGGCGGTAGCTCAGAGTTTGGTTTAAATGTAACAATGGCTATGCTTATAGACAAATACCTTCACTAGAAAGATCAGCAGTTTTATCGGAACTTCACAGTGATGGAAAAGATTGAAAGATTCATTGTTTTCTTGGCTCCCGTTAAAGAAACGTTTTCAAGCTAAAACTTTGAGAGTAGAGTTACTGTTTCTTTTGGCCTTAGTTGATATACTGTAAAACCTATAACAATTAATTCATTATGATCTATTATTAATTAATTCATATAAATAATCTTTTTTTTAATCTCACATTCAAAGAATGATGGGAAAAACCTTGAGGTATTCTTTAGGGCTGTAACGGTACTGCTTGGGTTTATATTTGTATTCGGTACAGTAAGTAAGTAGGTAAAATATATTCATAAAGCGCTTTTCACAGATAAAATCACAACGCGCTGTACAAAACATAGGTGAAATAGAACAACAATTAAAGTAAAACAACAAGGGCAACATCATAAAAAGGATACAAAGTGGATTAAAAAAGGTGATGCATTAACTAAAAGCTTTACAAAAAAGTGAAGTTTTCAAATGTTTCTTTAAAGTGTCAACACAGTCAAGATTACAGAGGGACTACTGTAAGTTGTTCCAGAGTCTAGGAGCTATAGCCTGGAATGCCAGGTCTCCACGGGTTTTTAAATGAGTTTTGGGGATATTTGGAAGACCCTGGCCTGTAGACCAGAGGCTGCGCCCCGAAGAATAGGGGTATAACAAGTTAATGATGTACTGAGGGTGCCCACCATTCAACACACGGGAAGTCATGATTAAAATTTTAAACTCAATGTGGAATTTGACTGGAAGCCATAGAAGACTGCATAAAATGGGGGTGATATGGGCTGTTCTGGGTGCACCGGTCAGAAGTCTGGCAACTGCATTCTGTACTGTCTGAATTCTCTTTAGCGTTGACTTGTTGAAAATAGTGAAGAGAGAATTGCAATAGTGAATACTCGTGAATGATCAGTTTGAGATCCAATTTTGCTGAAAATTTCTCACATTAGAAATATTTCTGAGATGATAAAAACAGTTTTTGGTCAGTTGCTGGCAAGGACCCTCCAAAGACATGGACTGATCAAACACAACCCTAAGGTTTCTGAGGCTGCTTGGAACAGGTGCACCCAGATCACCAAGTGAGTTCTTAATTGGGGGATCCTATTATCAGGAGAAATGATCAGAGTTTCTGTTTTGTTAGACTTTATCTGGAGGAAATTTGAGGACAACCAGTTTTTGATACAGGATGTGCATTCCAAAAACTCGGATAAAAAGTGAAACTCTGATTCATTGAAGGAGCATAACAGTTAAATATCATCTGCATAGAAATGATAAAAAACATTTTTGACACTACTGATCATCCTCCCAAGCGGCATCAGGTACAACAAAAATAAAACAGGCCCCAGAACAGAACCTTGGGCCACACCACAAGACAAGTTGGACACATTGGACATTACATCATTAAAAGTTATTCCATTTATATAAGAAGTAAACCACTGTAGAACAGAAACATAAAACCCCATCTCATATTTTAGGCGCTCTATCCTTATACTGTGATCCACAGTATTAAAGGCAGATGTCAAATCGAGTAAAGACAAAACTGTGTAGCGACAAGAGTCAGCAGCCATCATCACGTCAGTGGAAACTTTCAAAAGAGCAGTTTTGGTGGATTGAAATGACCTAAAGCCAGATTGGTATTTATCATAAAAATTATGCTGTTCCAAAAATTGGGTTAGCTGCTTAGCTGCCACTTTTTCAATGATTTTTGACATGGAGGAAAGTTTTGATATGGGCCAGTAATTTATAGGCTCCACCTGATCAAGATTAGGTTTTTTAGGAATGGGATTCACCACAGCATGTTTGAAAAAGCTGGGGATCAAGCCAGATTGAAGTGAAAGGTTTATCCATTTTACCACCCAAGGACCAACAGGGGACAGCGTGGCGCAGTGGAAGAGTGGCCGTGCGCAACCCGAGGGTCCCTGGTTCAATCCCGACATAGTACCAACCTCGTCACGTCTGTTGTGTCCTTCAGCAAGACACTTCACCCTTGCTCCTGATGGGTGCTGGTTAGCGCCTTGCATGGCAGCTCCCTCCATCAGTGTGTGAATGTGTGTGTGAACGGGTAAATGTGGAAGTAGTGTCAAAGCGCTTTGAGTACCTTGAAGGTAGAAAAGCGCTATAAAAGTACAACCTATTTATCATTTATAACATCAAACACATTTAAGAACTGTGTAGTACAAACAATGTCCACAGGGTTCGATGTGGGTTTCATTTTGCCCACTCAAACCTGAACATCCTGTAGGCTGACAGGAGTAAAGGAGGCTTGTGTAGTGCACAAACAATCCGAGGGAGGACTAATATTGGCCTTTATGTCTTGCACTTTGTTCACAAAAAAGTTCAACAATCATCCTGTGTGTACAAAGGCACCTGAGGAGATGGAGGTGCAACAAAATGTTCACTGGTGTCAAATAAGACTTTAGGGTTTTTCTTACTATGCAAACCAAGATTTGAAAAGAAAGCCGAGAATTTAATTTAGCTCCATTATCATTTCTTTAAAATGGAGTCTATGAACCTCTAATTATGTGGCTTTCCTCAAACGTTGCTCTTTACGACAGCTTCTCCTAAACCTGGAAATGGCTTTATTCATCCATGGAGAAAGTTTTTTGTAAGAGCCTAGAGTGTTTTTAGATGGTGCTACTGTGTTCAAAACAGTCAGACAATAATGATTGAGGTCATTCATAAATGTATCAACGTCATCACAGCTCACAAAAGTTGTTGGGTCAAAAAGAACAGAAACTCTCCTGATTGCAGAGTCATTTAGAATGTGTGTCTGTTTCCTCACTTTGGAAGTAGACTGAGTCAGTGAGAACGACAGATTAAAAACAATGCAATAGTGGTCACTTATTTGAAGGTCTTCAATACTTAATTGGTGAACTTTTACTCCAAAAGAAAAGACCAAATCTAAAGTATGACCTTTTGTGTGATTAGGACCCGACACATGCTGTAAAAAGTGGAATGAGCTTGGTAACCAGCTCGGTTACCAAGGGACAAAAGGAGTTATCAACATGGAGATTGAAATCACCAATAATTATAAGCCTACTGAAATGAGATTTTCTTATTTAAACGGGGATAGCAGGTCCATTCTATGTGTCGTACTTGATCATTTCGCGATATTGCCATATTTTTGCTGAAAGGATTTAGTAGAGAACATCGACGATAAAGTTCGCAACTTTTGGTCGCTAATAAAAAAGCCTTGCCTTTACCGGAAATCGCAGACGATGACGTCACAAGGGTGAAGGCTCCTCACGTCCTCACATTGTTGCCTCCAGCAGCAAGAGCTATTCGGGCCGAGAAAACGACAAGTTCCCCATTAATTTGAGCATGGATGAAAGATTTGTGGATGATGATATTGATAGCAAAGGACTAAAAAAAAAAAAATTAAGTTAAAAAAAAATGGCGATTGCATTGGGACGGATTCAGATGCTTTTAGACACATTTACTAGGATAACTCTGGGAAATCCCTTATCTGCCTATTGTGTTGCTAGTGTTTTAGTGAGATTAAATAGTACCTGATAGTCGGAGGGGTGTGTCCACGGGTGTCTTGACGCCAGTCTCTGAGGGAAGTCGACGGCAGCTGCATGCACGGCGCAAGCTCGGCTGATCTCCGGTAAGAGGCGACTTTTTACCACAATTTTCTCACCGAATCCTGCCGGTTGACAAGTGGTCGGGATCCATGTTCGCTTGACCGCTCTGATCCATAGTAAAGCTTCACCTCTGGGAATTTTAAACAAGGAAACACCGTGTGTTTGTGTGGTTAAAGGCTAAAGCTTCCCAACTTCATCTTTATACTTTGACTTCTCCATTATTAATTGAACAAATTGCAAAATATTCTGCAACACAAATGTCCAGAATACTGTTTAATTGCGCGATGAAAAGAGACGACTTTTAGCCCCAAATGGTGCTGCGCTAATATGTCCCCTGCAACCCGGGATTTTAGGCGCACGCGTCATCATTCCGCAACGTTTTTAATAAGAAACTCCGCGGGAAATTTAAAATTGTAATTTAGTAAACTAAAACGGACGTATTGGCATGTGTTGCAATGCTAATATTTCATCATTGATGTATAACCTATCAGTCTGCGTGGTCTGTAGTAGTGGGTTTCAGTAGGCCTTTAATACATTCTCCATCTTAACAATAGATGACATAACATACGTAAATGTATCTAAAAAATAAACGAGCAGGACCAGGCGGTCTGTAGATTAAAACACAATAAAAAGAGTGTTCATTTCCAAGTTTGCATGTCTAAAGCTCGAATGAGTTGTACGAGTTTGTGACCATCAGTCTGTAGCAGAAAGAGTCCTGGTAAACAAAGGCCAAGCCGCCGAGGCGTCCCAAACACATGACAGTCCGGAGGACACGGCTCCTTAAGAAAAACAAAAACTTGTTCTCCACTGCCAAGTTTCCGTGAGGCACATGAAATCCAACTTGACACGATTAGGTCGTTCAGGAGATGTGTTTTGTTTGCTATCAACCTAGCATTTTGCAGGCACAAGTGTAGAGTTGTTTTTTCGCTAGCTAGTGAAGAGTTGTGCCACAGTGGCCTAGAGGTGTCAGTGGCGAAGACGTCTGTGCAGCGGTAGAGGACGGAGGCAGGTGGCCGGACGCGCAGCGGTCACAGGCTGGATCCACCATAATCCATGTGTGTCGGTGTATTCAGGTAAAGAGAGGACAGGAGTAGTTCCAGAATGAGACCTCCAGTACGACTTGATTTTCACCAGAAGACCTCTGTGTCTCCCCAGCTTTTTGGCCCGCTTTCTATGCAGGTAAGGTGGGCGTAGCAGGTAGGCAGGTACCAAGGCAAGGTTGGGAGGCATTTTAGACACCTGATCCCCAAAAAGTTGATTCTGATTCATCTCAGGCAGTCGATTTAGATCGACCGCATGGTAAATGAGTTATACTTGTATAGCGCTATTCTACCCCTATTTAAGGAGCCCAAAGCGCTTTGACAGTATTTCCACATTCGCCCATTCACACACACATTCACACACTGACGGCGGGAGCTGCCATGCAAGGCGCTCACCAGGACCCATCAGGAGCAAGGGTGAAGTGTCTTGCCCAAGGACACAATGGACGTGACTAGGATGGTAGAAGGTGTGGATTGAACCAGATTACTGGCACAGCCACTCTACCAACTTCACCATGCCGTCCCATTAAGCCATTATTATTTTGGCAAAAAATACGAAGCAAAGCAACACTAAACAATAGTTTGAGCAGAGCAGGCAGACTGCGGCCGATACACACTGGCGCCATTTTTCCTGTAGTAAAGTCAAGTGCAGTGATGGAACTACATGTCATAACATAAAACTGCTTAGCTTTTGAGCGTTTATGATTTTTTCAAATAAAGGACTTGTCCAGGGTCTACTCGCCTTCTGACCGGGTGCAGCTGGGATAGGCTCCAGCACCCCCTCTGCCCCAAGAGGGACAAGCGGTGGATGGATGGTTTACAAAAATGCAAACTTCTGACAGCTAATTCTCCACAAAAAAAAAATTCTCAAAAAAGATATAGATCTACAAAACATATACCTGTACATTAAAGATACCCTATTTCGTATTTGCGACTGTATATGAGCTTAGATTTTTGTGTGACAAAACTGACCCTAGTGTAATGTATAACACCAAAGCTCATCAATAATACATTTATTTAGTTTAGAATATGCTGAGGGACAATCCAAAAAAATAAGCTGCGCTTTGCAACTACTTTGTGATGAAAGCGCAACAATGCAGACAAGGTGCAACAGCAACAGTTTAACAGTGTTAACAATTATATTCTATGATCCGTATTAATAGTTTGGGTTTGTAACGCTGTTCTTGTTCTGGTTTCATTGTATCCGTTTGTTTCTCTGTTTGAGTATTTCACCGGAAGGCTTAGTGTTCCCGAACAGAAGACTTTGACGGAAGAGGGTCAATGGTTCGCTAGCTTTAATTGCTGTTAGCAAGGGGCTGGAATGCACTTTGTTTGTTTACCATGTAGACGCTTGACGAGAAGCACACTTGCTGTCCGTCGTATTAATGGAATGTTTACCGGCCGTACTAAAAAAAAAATAGATACAAATATATGTACAGTTACACCTCGATTATATATATTTATGAGCCTTCATCCAATCTCTCCAAGAACTGGATTTAGCGCCTGCTCTTGACCAAATCATTTATATCAGCCCCTTCCCATCTGCACATATATTTGATGTTGTTGGTGAAACAAACCAACTCCTGTGTCAGGTGAATAAAATGATTGCAAATATGTTTATACAGTAATCTTTGTTTAAATGGAAGCTCTGAACACAACACGGTCCAGGTGCTGGTCTGATTTCTTTAGAATTTTCCTGAGATGATATAAAAAAAAAATGTGTGTTACAGTTGCCATCACTAAATTGCCCCTAGTGTGTGAATGTGAGCGTGCATGTTGTCTGGCTATCTGTGTTGGCCCTGCGATGAGGTTGCGACTTGTCCAGGGTGTATCCCGCCTTCCGCCCGATTGTAGCTGAGATAGGCGCCAGCGCCCCCTGCAACTCCAAAAGGGAATAAGCGGTAGAAAATGGATGGGATGGATGGACAGTTGCCATCATAAAACTTTTATCAACTGTGCAATCAATTAGAAAAGTAACAATTAAAATACACTAAGTGTTATACAATGTATTTTTTTAAATTATATATATATATATATATATATACATATATATATTTAATAAAGGCAGCACAGTTGAAGAGGGGTTATTGCATCTGCCTCACAATACGAAGGTCCTGCGTAGTCCTAAATTCAATCCAGGCTCGAGATCTTTCTGTGTGGAGTTTGCATGTCCTCCCCGTGACTGTGTGGGTTCCCTCCGGGTAATCCGGCTTCCTCCCACCTCCAAAGACATGCACCTGGGGATAGGTTGATTGGCAACACTAAATTGGCCCTAGTGTGTGAATGTGAGTGTGAATGTTGTCTGTCTATCTGTGTTGGCCCTTTGATGAGGTGGCGACTTGTCTAGGGTGTACGCCGCCTTCCAAAACCCTAATGCAGCTGAGATAGGCTCCAGCGACCCCAAAAAAGGGACAAGCAGTAGAAAATGGATGGATGGATAGATATATATAAAAAAAAAATATATATATAAAAAAAATTGTATTAGGCCATGTCACAATACACAATTTATATCGCAATATTTTGCCTTAGCCTTGAATGAACACTTAATGAAAATAATCACAGCAGTATGATGATTCTATGTTTCTACATTAAAACATTATTGTTCAAACTGCATTAATACATGCTCATTTTAAACTTTCATGCAAAGAGGGAAATCACAACTAAGTCAATTTACCAAAACTGTATTTTTTAAACCATTATTAAGCAGTGGCACAAACATTCGTGTCCTTTCCAAAACAGAAGGTGCAAAATTGTCAGAGACATTTTATATCAAGCTATTAGTGCACCTTTGTGCATGATGTCACTAAGATGTCGTATCAAAACAACACTAAATTAAGGTGCACTTTTTGTACAGAACACCACTACAATAGTTTAAAACAAAAAAAGTGCACTTTTGTGCATGATGTCACACATGAGATTTCAATAACTCCATCCATCTTCTTCCGCTTTTCCGAGGTCGGGTCGCGGGGGCAACAACCTAAGCAGGGAAACCCAGACTTCCCTTTCCCCAGCCACTTCGTCTAGCTCTTCCCGGGGGATCCCGAGGCGTTCCCAGGCCAGCCGGGAGACGTAGTCTTCCCAACGTGTCCTGGGTCTTCCCCGTGGCCTCCTACCGGTTGGACGTGCTCTAAACACCTCCCTAGGGAGGCGTTCGGGTGGCATCGTGACCAGATGCCCGAACCACCTCATCTGGCTCCTCTCGATGTAGAGGAGCAGTGGCTTTACTTTGAGTTCCTCCCGGATGGCAGAGCTTCTCACCCTATCTCTAAAGGAGAGCCCCGCCACATGGCGGAGGAAACTCATTTCGGCCACTTGTACCCGTGATCTTATCCTTTCGGTCATGACCCAAACTCATGACCATAGGTGAGGATGGGAACGTAGATCGACCGGTAAATTGAGAGCTTTGCCTTCCGGCTCAGCTCCTTCTTCACCAAAACGGATCGGTACAACGTCCGTATCACTAAAGACGCCGCACCGATCCGCCTGTCAATCTCACGATCCACTCTTCCCTCACTCGTGAAAAAAGACTCCTAAGTACTTGAAATCCTCCACTAGAGGCAGTCTATCCTCCCCAACCCGGAGATGGCATTCCACCCTTTTCTGGGCGAGAACCATGGATTCGGACTTGGAGGTGCTGATTCTCATTCCAGTCGCTTCACACTCGTCTGCAAACCAATCCAGTAAGAGCTGAAGATCCCGGCCAGATGAAGCCATCAGGACCACATCATCTGCAGAAAGCAGAGGCCTAATCCTGCGGTCACCAAACCGGAACTCCTCAACGCCTTGACTGCGCCTAGTTTTTGCCTCAGCGACCGCTTAAGCCGCACACCGCTTGGCCTGTCGGTACCTGTCCACTGCCCCCTATGAGCCAAAAGGACCCGATAGGACTCCTTCTTCTGCTTGACGGCATCCCCACCGCTGGTGTCCACAAAGGGGTTTTAGGATTGCCGCCTCGACAGGCACCAACTACCTTGCGGCCACAGCTCCGATCAGCCGCCTCGACAATAGAGGTGCGGAACATGGTCCACTCGGACTCGGAGTCCGATTTCAATAACTGTCAAATAAAAATGAGCTGCATAATAGGAAATCAAATAGGATATGTCCTTCGATATGTGGTAGGTTCCTGGTACGTTATCGCCGTCTGTTGTTGACTTTGTTTCACACAGTGTTGATCTGGAAATGGTTGCTTGGGCGTTTTGTGGTTGTGGCACCTGCTGGAGATGTTAACATGCGGAGTTTCATTCATCCATCCATCCATCCATTCATCCAAGCACTCTTCATTCTCTAGTGGGTGACTTTTCAAATGATGCTACACATTAGCAGTACTGCTACTTTTTGTAGTAATGCTTTTACCGCATTCTTCTTTACCATCTACCCGCTTGAAGCCAAACCACTGCCAGACGATGCACTCCCTGCGGTTTTCCCTGGGAAATAATTATTCCTTCATTTGTTACCAGAGTCGCACCTTCTTGCTCTCGTATTACCACAAGCATCCCAGCTAACGTTACCATGCCGCTACCTGTCTGCTCGGCGAGAGCGTCTGACGTTGCACACGTGACAGTATGTGACGTATGTAAGAAGGTGCGCTTGTTTTATGTCTCTGTGTGAAGGAGAGACAACAAAGAGCGAGAAGAGCCTGTAGTGTATTGCCTGCAGCTACGTGAGAACGTATACTCGAATATCACGACATTGTTTTCTTTTTATATCGCACAGAGGCAAACTCGCGATATATCGAGTATATTCAATATATCGCCCTGACCTAGTATGCGTACTTATTTTATTCAAATCATCAATATATATATTGATTGTAATGTGTGGTTATTTTGCAGATGCCCTTTACACAGCTCATGTTCTCTAATTCCACAATAAACATTTTTGCAGTAGGTATGTTCACCAATGATGTTGCTTTAAATTCTGCAGTTTTATGCAACTTTAAATAATTTTTTTCCAGAAATGTTTAACTGCGTTCTGGATTGCATAACGTAGAACTTCAGAGGGTCTACTGTCGATGTGTATTTGCAGTAAACAAAAACAAATGTTGCATATGTTTTAATCCAAATATACTGGTTTTCCATATTAGTACTATAGACTGGACTTTCACACTATTAACTAAATCTACTCGATGTCCATTACACCGGTCCCCCGGGGTGTCCCACATCTGCGGTCGCCTGTTTGTACATAATGTAAATAATTCAATGTACATATTATGATGATTAACCTGTGTGATGACTGTATTATGCTGATAGTATATATTTGTACCATGAATTGATTAACGTGGACCCCGACTTAACCAAGTTGAAAAACTTATTCGGGTGTTACCGTTTAGTGGTCAATTGTACGGAATATGTACTGAACTGTGCAATCTACCCAAAAAAGTATCAATCAATCAATCAATCAAAGCCTCCAAGGTGTTTCATTGGAGCCCATTGGGTTGAATTTTTCCTTGCCCTGATGTGGGATCTGAGCCGAGGATGTTGTGGTTTGTGCAGCCCTTTGAGACACTTGTGATTTAGGGCTATATAAATAAACGTTATTGCTCTATATTAAAATTCAAAATCAGAGAATGATGACTTGTCATGGCTGTATGTCAGTCCACTGTAGCAGGGCAAATTCCTCTCAACATGTGTGAAAACAAACTTCTTTCAATGAGATAAAGGCTACAAAGCCTCCAACACGGTCGCTATGGCAGCAGCACACACTTCCAGCAGGCATAGATGTCCTCGGATTTTAGGAGCAGGATTGTCTGTCTGTGTGCACAGAATGGCCTCAGTGATGCTAACATTGCAGGGAGCCATTATCCAAGTGAAGACACATTTAATTGATTCAGAATTGGTTGTCCAATCTCAGTAACCATCTGGGCACTTTTTATGGATTTGTGCTTGGCAAGAATTTTTTCACCTCAGGGTGCTAAAGAAGGAAGGCACATTTCAAAAAAACATGTACCATTCCGGTGCGCATTGTCGTCTTTTCTGTTGTATTTTTTATTTTCTTCAGTGACTAAAGGTGGTTCTGTTGCGGCTTAGTGCATTTAGCCTGTAACCGAGCACATTATCAAGTGTATGTGCCGCTGCTAATGTATATTTGAGAGTGAAGGAGTGCAAACCTCCTTTGTTTATCTCCCCACTGCGCCCAAGTGACAGAGCTGAGGAGTGAGAGGCAGGGAGTAAAAAGGCGAGAATAATGATGCGAGAACAACACAGCAGTGGATCCCCGGTCCACCCACACTGCTCCGCACAGCAGAGCAGCTGTGCACTTTTGTTAAGTCTTAGTTCAGAGCCACATGCAAATGCATAAATATTTCATCTTAGACCGTGCTCTTGCTTTGGAGTTGAGAAAGAGCATTTTGTTCCCTTGAAAATATTGGGCTTTTTTTTAAATACCTTTTTATCTACTTGCGCAGAAATGCCACTTAATTATTTGCTGTAAAGCGGAGGCGCGCCAAGGTCCTGATGGCGCGTGTCATATTTCTAACTGACTGTGTTTGTGCATTTGTGCGTGCTCAATTGTTCTGCTGGGATGCTCAGAACCAATGTGGCTTCTGTCACAGATTTTGCCCACATTAGTCAACATCTTACACGCTGTTTTAACAAGTCTATTTTGGTGGGAGCAGAAGAGACATGGAGGTGACTGACACGCATTGGATTTCTTCTTATGACACTTTGTTTCCATCCATCCATTTTCTGCCGCTTATTCCCGTTCGGGGTCGCGGGGGGCGCTGGCGCCTATCTCAGCTACAATCGGGCGGAAGGCGGGGTACACCCTGGACAAGTCGCCACCTCATCGCAGGGCCAACACAGATAGACAGACAACATTCACACTCACATTCACACACTAGGGCCGATTTTAGTGTTGCCAATCAACCTATCCCCAGGTGCATGTCTTTGGAAGTGGGAGGAAGCCGGAGTACCCGGAGGGAACCCACGCATTCACGGGGAGAACATGCAAACTCCACACAGAAAGATCCCGAGCCTGGATTTGAACCCAGGACTGCAGGACCTTCGTATTGTGAGGCAGACGCACTAACCCCTCTGCCACCGTGTTTGCTAATGGAATTCACTTGGAGTGATTCCCTGCATGCATTCGCAGGCCACACATTGTGTTATAAGACAGGAAACCAAAATCGATGAATGAAACAGTTACCACTCACAGAAACTAATGACAAAGGACAATATAATGAAATCTAACCATGACAATATATTATTAGCATATTTTTCGCACTATAAGGCGTACTAAAATCTCAAAACTCGACAGTGCACCTAATTTACGCATTAATTCTGGTTGTGCTTACCGACTTCGAAGCAATTCTATTTGGTACACAGTGTAATGATAAGTGTGATCAGTAGATGGCAGCCACACATAAGAGATAAGTGTGGAAGGCAGGCTAACACTAGAAAGTAAGCCCAAACCTTGATGTTCCATTGAGAATATAGAACATTACACATGGCGCTCAAAAAGCTGTCAAAATGCTTTCGTACGACTTTGGTAAACTCCGAAGTGCACTGCTTGATGGATTGTAGGTGCATTACGGCTACCGTAGTTATATGTAATGTGCTTTAACATACAGGTTTTACGATGGTGTGTGTACAAGGACTCCAAAATTGCACCTTTTAGGAGACATATTCTCTGGCGTTTTGTTTCGCGATACTAATCAACGTTTTCCACCTCTTCGTACCTGCTGATGTGTATTTGGGATCTGCGTAAGTCCCAAAATTGTGCGCGTAACCGACATTTTAAGCAAAAAGCTTCTTCTTTCTCTCCATTTTCTTGTTGTGGGGCATTCATCCTCCACTGTTGCCAATTCTAGTACAAAGTAGTGTGTTATGAGAGTAGCGTATGTGTGTGTGGCCCTTTAATATGTGACAGCATGGGAGGTGAGTGACGTCAGTGAGTGTGTGGGCCAGAGAGGTGAGGGAGCGGTAGTGTGAGTGCGGGTAGTGGCTAGTGTTTTGTTGGATTGGCTGTGTGTAAGACCTCTATAAAGCCACCATTTGCAACTAATCGCCGGACTCGTCATTTATACTGGAGTCCGGAGCTGTGGAATCCCACTGCCGGGTAGAGTGAAGGGTGTTGCCCCCGAGAATACATCGGCCCTGGAGGAGTGTCTCCCCTGCGCTCCTCGACTACGGTCTGGGAGCCGGAAGCAGGAAAGTATATAAATCTGACATACATCTGTCAGTAAACTTAATATGGCTAAAAACTACCGGTACAACAAAGATGACGAGAAGAAGATGCTGTTGAAGTGGAGCGACGTAAATAACACCGCCTACAAAACAGCACATCCTGAAGAGACGGGCAGAAAGCAACTAGATAGTCTGTAAAACATTATCCATCCAGCATTTTGACCAAAAACCGCTATTACATGTTATTGTAGACCAAAAGGAAGTGTTTTAAATGTAGATAAAACAATCCGGTGCATTTTCTGTACGAATACCTCAATAGACCTGCTCATTGGGGGTGTGCCCTATGGTCCGATAAAACATGGTAATATAAATAAAACCTCAAATCACAAACTTTATTGGTTAAGGATGGGAAGGGAAAACCGGTTCTTGTTCAGAACGTGTTCCCAGTGTATCAATTATTTGGAATCGCTCACCATTTTGTCAAATGGTTCTTTTAATCGATCGTTCTGGGTGGGGATGACATTGTGTAGTGATGTTTGATCTTAAAATGGCGGAGCAGGGGCACAACAAACGCTCTACAGTTAACTACTATTTACAAGAAAAGACTGCATCAGCGCTACTTGTAATAATTATAAGGCTGTAGGGGTGTAACGTTACACAAAAATTTCGGTTCGGTACGTACCTCGGTTTAGAGGTTGCGGTTCGGTTTATTTTCGGTACAGTAAGAAAACAACAAAATATAAAATGTTTTGGTTATTTATTTACCAAGTTTGTAAAAAATGACATAACATACAGTGGGGCAAAAAAAGTATTTAGTCAGCCACCGACTGTACAAGTTCTCCCACTTAAAATGATGACAGAGGTCTGTAATTTTCATCATAGGTACACTTCAACTGTGAGAGGCAGAATGTGAAAAAAAAATCCAGGAATTCACATTGTAGGAATTTTAAAGAATTTATTTGTAAATTGTGGTGGGAAATAAGTATTTGGTCAACCTTTCAAAGCTCTCACTGATGGAAGGAGGTTTTGGCTCAACATTTCACGATACATGGCCCCATTCATTCTTTCCTTAACACGGATCAATCGTCCTGTCCCCTTAGCAGAAAAACAGCCCCAAAGCATGATGTTTCAACCCCCATGCTTCACAGTAGGTATGGTGTTCTTGGGATGCAACTCAGTATTCTTCTTCCTCCAAACACGACGAGTTGAGTTAATACAAAAAAGTTATATTTTGGTTCCATCTGACCACATGACATTCTCCCAATCCTCTGCTGTTTCATCCATGTATTCATTTTGGGTGGAAGCGGCGGCGGCGGCGATGACCAAGAAGAACGCGGACTTGGAATATAATTACAACACTTTATGTACATGTTTATACAATATTTACATATTTATATAATATGTAACTACAAGCTCCATTCACAGACAGAGTCCCATTGCTTTTATGAGCGGTCGAGAGAGTCAAAAGCGGAAAAATATATATATACATATATATATTTTTTTTTTGTAATTTGTGGCGGCCGTAATTCTTTCGTGGCGGGCCGCTACAAATAAATGAATGTGTGGGAAACCCTGACATGTGTTTTTCTAAAATGTTTAAATCAATCATCGATTTTCAAACACATGCACTATTTGCATTCCAGTATATTTATTTATTACTTTGGAAAAACTTTGAACAATTTTTTTTTTCTGTATCCTGATTAAAACATATCTTCCGGTTTGTGTCATACTTTAAAAGAACATGCATTTTTACAGCATGTTTTAAAAAGATGCAATATAAAAAATGACTTCTCGTTCTGGATATATCAACTCATTCAGAATTGGATGTATATTTAGAGGGCTTAAGTGCAAATCCCCTTTAAAAAATCGGATTGAAGGTACAGTGTGACCAACTAGATAGTAAAATGTAATGTCAACTTTTCAACTATTCAACATTATTATGCTCAAATGCTAACAACTGTGTGTATACAGACAATTTTAAACCCCGCGACCCCAAAAGGCATAAGCGGTAGGAAATGGATAGATGGATGACTGTATATAATAACCATATGTGGTCGAACATGGGCATTAATTTTCATTTAAGTGGCATTAAAAATTACATTAAAAAGCATTAAATTATATTTGCTGATACTTGTAGAAAACCTGATTATATCATAGAGGTGAAACTCATAAAATTAGAATATGGTGTAGAAATACATTCATGTCAGCAATTGACTTCAAATGTGAAACCAATCTGTGGCATTAACTCGTTACATGCAAAGTGAGTTATGGCAAGCCTTATATGTTATTATGTTGATCATCATGGCTAACAGTTTTGAAACCTTACATTTTCATCCACCCATTTTCTACCGCTTGTCCCTTTTTGGGGTCGCGGGGGGTGCTGGAGCCTATCTTAGCTACATTCGGGTGGAAGGCGGGATACAGCCGAGACAAGTCGCCACCTCATCGCAGGGCCAACACAGATAGACAGACAACATTCAGAGATTCTCAATTCTAACTTTTCATAAACTGTGAGTTAAGTTAAAGTGATTGTCACACACACACTAGGTGTGGTGAAATGTGTCCTCTGCATTTGACCATCCCCGTGTTCACCCCCTGGGAGATGAGGGGAGCAGTGAGCAGCAACGGTGGCCTCGCCCCGGAATCGTTTTTAGTGATTTAACGCTTGATGCTGAGTTCCAAGCAGGGAGGTAATGTATGTTATGTATGTGCTTCTTAAGACCTCACTGTCGACTTTGTAGGGTCATGTTACCTCTAAACCAGTGGTTCTCAAATGGGGGTACGTGTACCCCTGGGGGTACTTGTAGGTATGCCAATGGGTACGTGAGATATTTTAAAAATATTCTAAAAATAGCAACAATTCAAAAATCCTTTATAAATATATTTATTGAATAATACTTCAACAAAATATGAATGTAAGTTCATAAACTGTGAAAAGAAATGCAACAATGCAATATTCAGTGTTGACAGCTAGATGTTTTGTGGACATGTTCCATAAATATTGATGTTAAAGATTTCTTTTTTTGTGAAGAAATGTTTAGAATTAAGTTCATGAATCCAGATGGATCTCTATTACAATCCCCAAAGAGGGCAATTTAAGTTGATGATTACTTCTATGTGTAGAAATCTTTATTTATAATTGAATCACTTGTTTATTTTTCAACAAGATTTTAGTTATTTCTATATCTTTTTTTCCAAATATTTCAAGAAAGACCACTACAAATGAGCAATATTTTGCACTGTTATATACTTTAATAAATCAGAAACTGATGACATAGTGCTGTATTTTACTTCTTTATCTCTTTTTTTCAACCAAAAATGCTTTGCTCTGATTAGGGGGTACTTGAATTAAGAAAATGTTCACAGGGGGTACATCACTGAAAAAAGGTTGAGAACCAATGCTCTAAACTACAAAATTGATGCTAATTCACCCTTATTTCTCTTTTTTTCCCCCCAAATAAGATTCGATAAGAGAACCGTTGAGGAACCGAATTGTTAAGCATAATTGAAAAAGTCAAATTAATTTACATCCTAAAAATTGTTTCTTGAACAGGGTTCGTAAATACAAAACCAAAGTTCTCCAGAAGAAACAATATAAATATGAATAATGACTTGCACCCTGAACACCAAGTCCATATTGTAATAAAGTAGTTTGTACACTTTGAACATAATATAAAATGCTATACACTACTGTATACCAAACAAACATATCTAGGGGGTGATGGATCACCTTTCTATTTCCTAATAAAATAAAAAAAAAAAAAAAAAAGCCAAAGTTGAACTGTATTCATTGGCTGCCACCCTGCCTGCATGCACACATACACTGTCACTAGCCCTGCGGTGCACTCACAGTTTTTTAACACCCAGGTTGCTACAATGATTGGGAATAACAAAACAAAACACATCTACTTTATCTGGTTGGTTAATCTTCTTATTGTGCAGCTAAAGAAAAGGGTAGAGGGGGGAATGGGGAGTGGCTGTGGATACTTCCGAATGCTTCAAACCGCGGGCACCAGGTAGCCCGTAAGGACCAGATGAGTAGCCCGCTGGCCTGTTCTAAAAATAGTTCAAATAGCAGCACTTACCAGTGAGCTCCCTCTATTTTTTTAAATTGTATTTATTTACTAGCAAGCTGGTCTCGCTTTGCTTGACATTTTTAATTCTAAGAGAGACAAAATTCAAATAGAATTTGAAAATCCAGGAAAATATTTTAAAGACTTGGTCTTCACTTGTTTAAATAAATTCATTTGTTTTGTTTTTTTGCTTTGCTTCTTGTAACTTTCAAAAAGACCACTTTAGAGAAAAAATACAACTTTAAAAATTATTGTAGGATTTTTAAACACATATACCTTTTTACCTTTTAGATTCCTTCCTTTTCTTTCCTGACAATTTAAATCAATGTTCAAGTACATTATTTTTTTTTTTATTGTAAAGAATAATAAATACGTTTTAATTTAATTCTTCATTTTAGCTTCTGTTTTTTTCGACAAAGAATATTTGTGAAATATTTCTTCCAACTTATTATGATTAAAATAAAATAAAAATATTCTGGCAAATCTAGAAAATCTGTACAATCAAATTTAAATCTTATTTCAAAGTGTTTTGAATTTCTTTGAAAAAAATTGTTCTGGAAAATCTAGAAGAAATAATGATTTGTCTTTGTTAGAAATATAGACTGGTCCAATTTGTTATGTATTCTAACAAATTTCAGATTGGATTTTAACCTATTTAAAACATATAATCAAAATTCTAAAATTAATCTTAATGATGTTCCATAAATTATCTTTTTAAATTTTTCAACAAGATTCGAATAAACTAGTTTTTCTCTTCTTTTTTTGGTTGAATTTTGAATTTTAGAGAGTCGAAATTGAAGATAAACTATGTTTCAATATTAAATTTTCTTTTTTTTTCCTGTTTTCTCCTCTTTTATACCATTCAAGTAAGTGTTTTTTTCATCATTTATTTTCTACAAAAAACCTTCCGTAAAAGGAAAAAAAATGTACAACGGAATGACAGAGAGAAATACCCATTTTTCTATATGTATAAATGTATTTATTAAAAGCAAATTGGCTATTTCTGGCAATTTATTTAAGTGTGTATAAAACTGGTAGCCCTTCACATTAATCAGTACCCAAGAAGTAGCTCTTGGTTTCAAAAAGGTTGACTCATTTTAAGTGAGCAAAAATGAAAAAATTCTGTACAAAGGCTAAAAGAAAGAAGAAAAAAAAAGTACAAAAACTAACAATTAGCACAGTATCGAACGGCAGCACAGCTATGCTGACTGAATGAGCACCAGATAGTCCGTTCGCGATGGATGTGCTGCCAGGCACAACATATCGTATTTCCTTGAATTGCATCAGGGTATTTGGTATGTGCCTGGCTTGAATTACTGCTGGGGCAAACTCGCTTCCCAAAATAATTAGCGCATGCTTAGTATTACCGCCTGGTCAAACTCGTGACGTCACGAGTGACACTTCCCCTGTCATCATTTTCAAAATGGAGGAGGCTGATTTCAATACCGGTAATTTGAAACCGCATTAAGGGAAGAAGATTAAGAGCTATTCAGTAGGATTTAAGGTCCAAGTTTACATCACACTCAAATTTGTACTGCATACATTTGGTAAGTGCCGGAGTGAGAAGAGGTTTTAGAATAATTAGCGCATGCTTACATTTACCGCATGCCTTTGGTAAGCGCAGGATTGAGAAGAGGTTTTAAATTAATTAGCGCCCTGGCGGCAATTCAAGGAAATACGGTATATTCACTGCAATTCACATTGGTGGATAAATGGTTTGTACACTGAGACAATGTTCGTACACGTAAGCGTATTTCTCTCCGGCATGTTTCATGATCGAAACGTTGCTACAATTAGGGGTCTGTAAATCAAGGTTCTACTGTAATGATAAACCAATAAAGTGTAACAATGGTATCACTGAATACTAAGAATGTTTGCTGGTTGGACGAGGTTAAAATGCTGCATGTATTTCTTCCAATCAAACACAAATGAAAGGGGCTGGTTGAAACCTCTACGCGGCTGCCTAAAGTGTTGTTTTCGAGCACATAAACCATGCCCCACGTAACAGCAAGTACACACTTTATATGTGTGTGTCGTCAGATAATGATAGCGATTTAGCAAAGTTTAGCTGCTAATGTTAGCTATCATAGAATGTATCGTAACAACAACATAATTCCAAATTGTTAGTTGCTTCTCTGGGACTGTTTTTAGAATATGTGTGCACACGCTCCGGGCGTGTTGGTGTGGACAACACAGTGGTGACAGCTGGAAGACAAGACAAATTCATTTTTATTCAATAGAATTATTATTTGGGAAAATTATTAATATATTTAAAAAAAAAATTTTTTTGGTGTACTTTTTATATTTTTTGGTGTAACGTTTTTTAACTTTGAGCAGTTTGCAAACAGCCCCTTTAATTTTTCACCTTTATTTGCTGTAATTTCCAGGCTATAGAGCGCACCTAAATAAAAGCAACACCCAGCTATTTTATGGACAAATTTTGTTTAGTACATGTATTGGCTGTATAAGTGGATAAGCAGCAGGTATACAAATTGGAACATTAATTATTTACACAGGCTCTTGTGTTCATTCCCAGTTTTAACAAAAGACAGTGCCTGTGCATGACAGAAAGTAGCCTACTGGAGAGGTCATCGTACTCCTCCTCCTGTGCACCAAAACCGCTGAAGTCATCCTTGCGGCCTTTCGGGAGCCGTTAGTTGTGGTGGAGTTCCGTTCCATGCAGCAGCTGTTTCTTTTTCCACGGCCGCGCCGGTCATTTTCGGCTTTTGTGCTGCGCTGTGTGTGTTTGGTTGCATCGTCCCCAGGATGAGGGTGTGTTTGGTTTAATATGAACAAATTCAATGGCAAATTTCACTGGGCTGATGTGACGAGACTAAATTTATTGGCAGCATGTGAAAATTGTGAACCTGAAAAATAATTTAACATTTAACAGTATAAAGCGCAGTGGCCAAAATGTGGAAATTACGACAATATATTTTCCAGGATTTTTTGTTTATATTGTCTCTTGTTGTTAAACTATATATTTTAACAAAGTATAGAATGTTAATTTTTTTGAAAGGGATCAAATCAATATTCTCATCACTGTATGATAAATCGCAGTGGCCTAATGGTTAGAGTGTCCGCCCTGAGATCGGTAAGTCATGAGTTAACACCCCGGCCGAGTCATACCAAGATTATAAAAATGGGACCTATTACCTCCCTGCTTGACACTCAGCATGAAGGGTTGGAATTGGGGATTAAATTACCAAAAAGTATTCCCGGGCGCGGACACCGCTGCTGCTCACTGCTCCCCTCACATCCCAGGGGGTGATCAAGGGTGGTGGTTCAAATGCAGAGAAGAATTTGGCCATACCTTGTGTGTGTGTGATAATCATTGGTACTTTAACTTTAAAATATTTAACACCATATGTGAAAGCCACTTTTTATAACAGCTGGTTTTGCAGGTCTTCCTACGTGCAAATGGGAAATAAATGATATGAAGTGACATTCGTTACACTCAGCAATGCTTTAAAAACATTAAAAAAAGGTAAATCAGGTGTATTACCCAGCAATTTATGGACACTACCAGTGTTCTTTCACCTGAAACAGACTTGTCTTGTCCCGTTGTGTTTTACAAGAGTCTTTTTGGCAGAAACTTTTGTAGAATGTTCAGTGACAAATGTCCTTGGAAAGGAAACTGGAGGGAGATGAAATTCCCCTCTGGCTTAAAACGAAGGAAAGGGTGCAGTGGCCTCAGAGCCACAAGCTCTGTTCTAGATAAAAAGACAACATGCTCACAAAAGTGTTTGGGACATATGCTTTTGGTCATTTCGCTTTACTTTTTTTTATTTTTTTTTATAGCCAGAGCTATTAAAGTCCTTAATTCCCTTGCCAGGTGTCATCAGACTCCCCATGTCCTATTTCTAAAATACTATCTCCATTTGTGCCTATGGCCCACTGAACACTGCCAAGGTGACTGAACCTGCAGACACGATGCTCTTTTTTATTATCTCTCCTCACTCTGGGATGCTAAAAATGACCTCGTCAACAATTTAGACCGTATGCATCAAATGAAGTGCAAACTTTTTCATCCATTACACATTCACTTCTGCAGAGAGAATGTCCTTTGCAGGTACAAACCCCGTTTCCATATGAGTTGGGAAATTGTGTTAGATGTAAATATAAACGGAATACAATTATTTGCAAATCATTTTCAACCCATATTCAGTTGAATATGCTACAAAGACAACATATTTGATGTTCAAACTAATTGTTTGCAAATAATCATTAACTTTAGAATTTGATGCCAGCAACACGTGACAAAGAAGTTGGGAAAGGTGGCAATAAATACTGATAAAGTTGAGGAATGCTCATCAAACACTTATTTGGAATATCCCACAGGTGTGCAGGCTAATTGGGAACATGTGAGTGCCATGATTGGGTATAAAAAAAGCTTCCCAAAAAATGCTCAGTCTTTCACAAGAAAGGATGGGGCGAGGTACACCCCTTTGTCCACAACTGTGTGAGCAAATAGTCAAACAGTTTAAGAACAACGTTCTCAAAATGCAATTGCAAGAAAGTTAGGGAGTTCAACATCTACGGTCCATAATATCATCAAAAGGTTCAGAGAATCTGGAAAAATCCCTCCACATAAGCAGCATGGTCGGAAACCTATATTAAATGACCGTGACCTTCGATCCCTTAGACGGCACTGTATCAAAAACTGACATCAATCTCTAAAGGGTATCACCACATGGGCTCAGGAAAACTTCAGAAAACCACTGACACTAGATACAGTTTGTCGCTACATCTGTAAGTGCAAGTTAAAGCTCTGCTATGCAAAGCGAAAGCCATTTATCAACAACACCCACAAACGCCGCCAGCTTCTCTGTGCCAGAGATCATCTAAGATGGACTGATGCAAAGTGTAAAAGTGCTCTGTGATCTGACGAGCCCACATTTCAAATATTTTTTGGAAGTATTCTACATTGTGTCATCCATACCAAAGGGGAAACGAACCATCCAGACTGTTATCGACGCAAAGTTCAAAAGCCAGCATCTGTGATGGTATGGGGTGCATTGGTGCCCAAGGCATGGGTAACTTACACATCTGTGAGGGCACCATTAATACTGAAAGGTACATACAGCTTTTAGAACAACATATGCTGCCATTTAAGTGCAGTCTTTTTCATGGATGCCCCTGCTTATTTCAGCAAGAAAGTGCCAAGCCACATTCAGCACGTGTTACAACAGCGTGTCTTCATAAAAAAAAGAGTGTGGGTACTTTCCTGGCCCGCCTGCAGTCCAGACCTGTCTCCATCGAAAATGTGTGGCGCATTATGAAGCGTAAAACACGACAGCGGACTGTTGAACTGAAACTCTACTTAAAACAAGAATGGGAAAGAATTCCACTTTCAAAGCTTCAACTATTAGTTTCCTCAGTTCCCAAACATTTATTGAGTGTTGTTAGAAGAAAAGGTGATGTAACACAGTGGTGAACATGCCCTTTCCCAACTACTTTGGCACGTGTTGCAGCCATGAAATTCAAAGTTAATTATTATTTGCAAAAAAAAAATAAAGTTTATGAGTTTGAATATCAAACTCATAAAAACTTTGTTGTGCATTCAATTGAATATGGGTTGAAAAGGATTTGCAAATCCTTGTATTCCGTTTGTATTTACATCTAACACAATTTCCCAACTCATATGGAAACGGGGTTTGTACATAAAGGCTGCCGCTCAAACAAGAATTAAATGAGAAACAACAAAAAAAGCAAATATGGGTTGTCCTCGTGTTGCTAATTAGTGCAATCTTCAGGATTCTGCTTGAGAACAGACTGTTAACGCACGGCGAGCAGATGGAGGCCAGATGACGCCTTGGCTGACCTCTTTAGCCTGCTTCCATCTCCTATTGCGTCACGCTGTGTGAATGCCATGCATCACCTTTAACCCCAAATGTGCGCTCATCTTTTTAACAGTGGTCAGTGTTCACTATTAGAGCAGCTGAGAGCCAACCAGTGTAATATAACCATGTATTGAAGGTACATTTCTACTGCGGCTCCTCTGGAGGTCTGATGATGAATAGGAAGCAGGTGAGGAGCTGCAATGGCGGTCAGTAGGGAGCTGGCGCTCTCGCTTCTGATTACGGTCACACATCATGTAGGTCACAGTGGCGTGGGGAGGTTTTCACCAGAACAAACTCAGACATTCTATGTCCATGTCGGGCACCACACAGCAAGAGGCGCAGGGTCAAAAGTTCATATTTTTCTCTCTTTTTAGAAGCGATGTAGCACCTTGTCACACCAATGGCCGCCTCTTCTCTTTCTGTACAGGCAGTGCTGCCACCCCGGTGGTCTTTAATAAGAACGGTGATGCTCCAGGACGCTATGACCTGTTCCAGTTCCAGATGACCAACTCCTCCATGCCCGAGTATAAGAGGGTAGGACAGTGGGTGGAGACCCTCCAGCTCAAGGTAGGACTTTTTGCCGAGAATACAAATGTTGTTGCAGAAATTAATATTAATGTCTTGATTTATTTATTTTTTCTCAAAGAAAAGTCTGCTTTTGTGAAATGAGAGTGTGTTCTCTGCATCTAAAATACAGAGGGAGTGATGCTGTTGCAAACAGATTTTACTTTCAATGTAATTGATGTCTTTTGGGGCCAGAATTACCTGATTGCTCTTAAAAAAACAAAAAGGGCATTACTCTTCACCTAGTAGCAGATAGGAGGTCTTCAGATAAATGCCCCTCTCTCTCACATGCACACACACACACACATGTGCATGCACATACCGAAACACACACACGGTTGTGTTTTCCTCTCATCATAAAATTATCCTAAAAGAACTCCTTAGAGTGCAAACCTATGCAAAGGCCGAATTGTTTTGTTTTAATTGGTTTTTGCTCGCTTGTATCCCTCCCCTCTACTTAGTTTTGTGTAAAGCTGTAAACGTCATATAAATTATGCTAAAACACACACACACACACATAACCTCTTTATCAGTATACAGGGATGGTTTGATGTCCGACACCAATACCAACATTCTTCTATTCTTACCTTTTTTGTTCTATTATTGTAAAGTTAAATAAAGTGAAATTTTGTTCAAAAGTTTAAATCTGAATCTTAAAATTAATTATAAATTATAGTTTTAGTGTAAAATGAGAGATTATACCTCAATGACATTGCAGGATTTGCATTGTTTATCATGAGTGCAACTTAACATACAAGTTAAAGTTAAAGTACCAATGATTGTCACACACATTCTAGATGTGGCAAAATTATTCTCTGTATTTGACCCATCACCCTTGATCACCCCCTGGGAGGTGAGGGGAGCAGTGAGCAGCAGCGGTGGCCGCGCCCAGGAACCTTTTTATGGTGATTTAACCCCCCAATCCAACCCTTAATGCTGAGTGCCAAGCTGGGAAGTAATGGGTTCCATTTTTATAGTCTTTGGTATGACTCGGCCAGGGTCTGAGCTTATGACCTACCGATCTCAGGGCGGACACTCTAACCACTAGGCCATTGAGTAGGTGTTCATTCACATTTAATAATAAAACCAAAACTAAAGAAAAAACCTAAATGACTCTCTTTTTAAATATTTGTTACCAGATCCAAAACACAATCAGCATATGTACATACATATTCATTTTTTCTTCTGTTTTCCAATTTGGTGTACAAATGGCAAATTTAAAAAAACATGTAAATGTGTGTTTACAAATCCAGTTCAAACCCCGGCCGAGTCATACCAAAGACTATGAATATGGGACCGATTACCTCCCTGCTTGGCACTCATTATCAAGGGTTGGCGCGGCACTGCTGCTGCCCACTGCTCCCCTCACCTCCCAGGAGGTGAACAAGGGGATGAGTCAAATGCAGAGGACAAATTTTGCCACATTTAGTGTGTGTGTGACAATCATTGGTACTTTAACTTAAATTTCATCGACCATGTTTACACGGAAGTAGTTTTACGCAAACTTGCAGGTTAAAAACATCACAGAAGACAGGAGGACCGAGACGGTCTGAAATAAATTGAAGTTGTGGGATGTCTTCGTTTTTACCTAGCCAAACATTGTAGATGTAGTAGAAGGTGCACGAAAATAGAAAATATGTATTTTTTAAATATCCATGTCTGTGTGGACATAGTTGCGATATCAAGCAAAACTCTGTATGAAACAAGAACTTTGTGTTGTGTTGCCATTTCCTCATAAAAAGATTGAAATAAACATGCTATAAGCGGCCCACCTCAGAATTGTTAGTTTTATGTGTGTCACTGCTATACCTCTGTGATTCTGCATTCACTTATTAAATTGTGTGAATAATAAAAAGTTCTTAGCGACCTGCTGTCACCCAGTGGCAGATTATTGAATTGCACTCACAGGCAGAAACAGTCAACAGACGTAATATGTGTGATTTTTGTATTTTGTATCACTTAATAGATAAATAAATCCCAACATTACAACTTACTATCTCTCACATGGCACCCGTGTGCCACGGCACAGTGGTTGAAAAGCACTGCTACTACTATGACATGATTTACCACTTCTAATTCTATTTTTATATTTGCTTTTTACCACGGTGGCCTGACACCACTTGAGTTGAAAGACCACCACACAATGTTATTACACCAATAAAATGTAGTAGTATTGCAGTATATATACATGTGGGTGTTTATTAATGTTGTGAAGGTAATGTATTAACACGTGTGATTTTCTACCAGCGTTCTTCTTGCGCTTTATATGGTTATTAAAACAGTCACAGCATTTTCTTTAGAAAGTACAATATCATTATATATATATATATATATATATATATATATATATATATATATATATATATATATATATATATATATATATATATATATATATATATATATATTTTGTCCTGTCCAGCCACTCGGGCAAATCATATCGTTGATGTAGATGCCCATATCTTCTGTACAGATTTGCTTTACACAAGAGAAGTGTGGGATACTTCTCTTGTTGCCTTATTTGTATTTGAACTTATTAATGACATGTATTTAATATTTGGCGCAGCCAGACCAGAGCAGGAGGGAATAGATAGAAGATGAAAAAAGAAGACAGAAATAGCGCGCACAAGAGGATGATAAGACAGAGAGACAACAACAACAACAGAACAACATCAACAAACATAAGATTTACAAACATTATACGAAAAATTATATCAAAAAAGCAGTTAGTGAAGTAAATATTAATAACAGAGAAATGACTATGAACAATATTGCACTACAAATGGAGAAATAAAATACCAATCGAAATAGCACGACTGATAATAATTTATAATAAAATTGCCTCTATTATTAACAATACAGTTGTTTCAAATGCAACACTACATATATGTAACGATAACTTGAAATACAAAATAAAGGAGATAAAGGGAGGGGAAGAAAGAGAAGCAGTCAATATTAACCTTGTAGATTGTTATAGTAAAAATAGGTTCAGCTTTGAATTTAAAGTTAAGTTAAAGTACCAATGATTGTCACACACACAGTAGGTGTTGTGAAATTTGTCCTCTGAATTTGACCCATCCCCTTGATCACCCCCTGGGAAGTGAGGGGAGCAGTGGGCAGCAGCGGTGCCGCGCCCGGGAATAATTTATGTTGATTTAACCCCCAATTCCAACCCTTGATGCTGCGTGCCAAGCAGGGAGGTAACGGGTCCCGGTTTTTGTAGTCTTTGGTATGACTCGGCCGGGGTTTGAACTCACAACCTACCAATCTCAGGGCGGACACTCTAACCACTAGGCCACTGAGTATCTTTAATATAACTGCGTTAATATATGTTTGATGAAAGTGATTGTATGCACTTTCATCAGGTTTCAAGCAAATCAATGACTTGCAGTTCAGTAAAACATAAGAAAAAACTTTCATTTCACTGCACAAACATACACATGTGTGTATGTTCAAGTTCAAGTTAAGATTTCTCATAACTTGAACTTGATGTAGATCCCATAAGTCCTCCTGCTCTTTTATGTTTTTACCTGCAAGCCTAAATCCAAATAAAGCTACAGTACCTGAAGGTAAAATTTGCAGAAAAAAATGTATTCACAAAAAATACATGTATGTGCCTGCATGCCATTTTCCAACTGCGCTTGAAAATGTACAATGAACCAGTACAATCTCTCTCCAACTTTCGATAGTGTGTTATTATCGAGGTTATGCTGAAGAGCCCCTTAATCTCAACACTAGTTTAGGAGGGCAATCTGGGTTGTCTGGCCTTTGAATACCCAAGCTCTAGTTGACTGTAAAAACTCTGCATACTTATCGTAATGCTTTTGCAAATGTTTGATCAAATGTGTGGTGCTGAAATGTTCAACTCTGCTTCTGTCGCTTGAGACACTTGTCTGGCACAAATTGCTTTGAGCAGCTTCTCTCTTCTTTGCAAGTATCTCCACACTGCAAAAATGAAAACAGACATTGACTCACGCCTTTGTAATTTGTCTAATGGCAGCCGCTGTGTCTCTTTTTATGGAATGTCAGGCAAAGTCAAGCTGAGTTTTGGTCTTTGGATTGGATCGGAAGGGTTTTTATTTCAAACCCCCAATATCCGATCCACTAAATCTGTCCGATCTACTAAATCCGTCCAGTATCCGATACAGTTGGGCTCCACCATATCGGCCCCCGAGTTCAGTTCTAAACTTGTGGGACAAACATTGTGCAGAAAATTCCTGAAAACACTTTTGAGTGTTTGTAGCGAGTGCTCGTGTCGTATTGAGGAATTTGGATCATTGTAAAAACATTCTTGCATTGACCTTTAACATTACTAGCAAACATTAAAATATGGTATTCCTCAAGGCACCCTTTTAATTCCTCTCCTCTATTGGAAGCCATGTTTATGTAATGTGATTTATGGAACTATGGTGTTGCTATAGCTCAATGCTTCTCAATTATTTTCTGTTACACACCCCCCTTTCCTCCTGCAAGTATAGATAGTATTATTTGTGTATAAAATTGTTGTAAGTACACCTCTGCATGACATTGTATCCTTATTAACATTAAAGAAAAAAGAATAAGAGATCACCTTACAATAAAGAATAACTGCATTAACATAGTGTTTTAGTCTGTAACAGAAAAGATTAAAAAAGTGCCGGAAATGCTTACATTTTTTAAAAAGTTTTATAATTTTTTTCACCGACCTGAACCTTTTGATACTGAAAAATAACATGTTCAAACGTTTGTAATAAAGTCAATACATAATATTTGGGGCTGTCAACGTTAACATGTTAAGGCCGGTGGTCAATAACAATAAGTTATCGCGTTATCAAATATGACACACGCATTTGTTACACAGTCTGTGATGATAATGAGAAGTGGACAATTTTGCTTCAAAACAGAACTTTGGATAAAACTGCGCTAACTTGTTGGTATTGCACTGACATACATTATTATCATCGACACACATCAAGTTTAAAGTAAATGGTAAATGGGTTGTACTTGTATAGCGCTTTTCTACCTTCAAGGTACTCAAAGCGCTTTGACACTACTTCCACATTCACCCATTCACACACACATTCACACACTGATGGAGGGAGCTGCCATGCAAGGCGCTAACCAGCACTCATCAGGAGCAAGGGTGAAGTGTCTTACTCAGGACACAACGAACGTGACGAGGTTGGTACTAGGTGGGGATTGAACCAGGGACCCTGGGGTTGCGCCCGGCCACTCTCCCACTGTGGCACGCAGTTGGGAGAGTGGCCACAGAAAAAATTACCATCTTAAAGCGTACCATGTACTCAAGGATGACGCCAACAGTGTTGCCAATCTTCTTGGCAACGTCTTTTGTAAGCAGCTACTTGAGACAAATTTAGCGACTTTTCCTGGTGATGTTGGATACTTTTTTGTATCTTGTAGACTTTTTTGTGTTTTGGAGCCTCTGAGGTGAAAGCAAGCAGCAGTCATCATCCTCAGCAAGCAGTAATGGCTGCTGCCGGTCAGCTCGTGCTGTTGTGCCGATAGATACGTGCTAGCCTGAAAGCAAACTACATCTACAACAGGGGTGTCAAACTCAAATACAGAGTGGGCCAAAATTTAAAACCAAACAAAGCCGCGGGCCGAGGTTGAACAAATTAACCTTTAAATAGGGACCCAAACAAGTTTTGCATTGAATATTGAACAAGCAGGGCTTATACAACTTTATAGTGACATGCAAAATCGAGTTTCAAATAATAATAATAATTAAAAAATATCAATGGCATATCAAATAAAATTTAAATAAAAATTGAATGCCTCTTTTGGGCGGTGGGGTTGAGGTGTACGGGTTTTGGTGATATTGGGGGTTGTATATTGTAGCGTCCCGGAAGAGTTAGTGCTGCAAGGCGTTCTGGGTATTTGTTCTGTTGTGTTTATGTTGTGTTACGGTGCGGATGTTCTCCCGAAATGTGTCATTCTTGTTTGGTGTGGGTTCACAGTGTGGCGCATATTTGTAACAGTGTTAAAGTTGTTTATACGGCCACCTTCAGTGTGACCTGTATGGCTGTTGACCAAGTATGCCTTTCATTCACTTGTGTGTGTATAAGCCGCATTTATTATGTGACTGGGTCGGCATGCTGTTTTTATGGAGGAAAAGCGGACGTGGAGACAGGTTGTAGAGAACGCCAAAGGCAGTGTCTTTAAAGCCCACCTCAAATATTGTTGTCCCGGATGAAATTCGGGAGGGACACTGAACTTCGGGAGTCTCTCGGGAAAATCGGGAGGATTGGCAAGGAAGAGTATCAGCGGTGAATGCGGTGTTACAGCGGCGGGGCAGCTCTAATGTTAATTTGATATTGCCTCAAGGGCCAAGTGAAATTACACGGCGGGCCAAATTTGGCCCCCAGGCCAGAGTTTGAAACCCATGATCTACAAGAAGCAAAGGAGAATGCAACGTCGGCAACGTTTACTGATTCAATGTTGTCAACAAATGTAGCACTATTACGTTAAACATAGGCCTTGCTAAACGGACAGCCACCCCATATAAACCATCTAACATCTGTGAAGACCAAATCCTGCAAGACTAGATAGATAGTACTTTATTGATTCCTTCAGGAGAGTTCCTTCCGGAAAATTAAAAAAGAAGATGTCATTCATATCACCACAGTTGATCTGTCGAATGAAACCCTGAAGAGTCACAATTACAGTAAAGATGAACCAACTGTACTGTAGAAACAAGGCTCAAGTTGCAAGGACGGACTGAATGTGAATTTATGTTGTTTCCGGGAGAACGTTGGACATCTGTAAGTAATCACAACAAACTGGGGTCACATTGTACCAAAAAATAAATCAGCATTTTCATCTGAAAACGGTAAACAAGCTTGTTTGTTTTGACTGTTTGAATTAAAAAACAGTATATGGTGCACTTTGATAAGTTGTTTATTAGTGTGTTGACTACATTATTGATTAGTAACTGTACTTTGTTTGCAAGATTATTGCAAAGACTTTAAACATGTGCTCCGAATTCTTAATATACTTTCTGTCACCAGGTTTTTAGCAAATTATTGACTTGCAGTTCAGTAAAACATAAGAAAAAACTATCCTGAATGACATTTTGACTACTGAATTGCATTACTGTCCAGATATCGGAGTATTTTCTTCAGCAAATTGTATTGATGCAAGCAAATAAAAACCTGTGATTATTCATGACTAATCACAGGTATAGAGTGTGATTAATCTGATAAAAAAATGTATCACTTCACAGCCCTAGTAATAATACATTCAAAACGATCAGCAACATTAACTCGGTAGGACAATACATTAAACAATTTAACAAAACGAAAATGAATACACCAATACATGCTGAATTTTATTTTGTTATCAAAATGAGAAAGTCTGTATCACTGGCTACATTGAGCACGTTTTGTAGTGCGCAGGTTTTCGAAGCAGGGTTTGAAGCACAATACTGCATGATACCAGAGGTGGGTAGTAACGCGCTACATTTACTCCGTTACATCTACTTGAGTAACTTTTGGGATAAATTGTACTTCTACGAGTAGTTTTTATGCAACATACTTTTACTTTTACTTGAGTATATTTATAGAGAAGAAACGCTACTTTTACTCCGCTCCATTTATCTGCAAGCAGGTCGCTACTCGCTACTTTTTTTCTTATCGATCTGTTAATGCACGCTTTGTTTGTTTTGATTTTGTCAGACACGCATTCAAAGTAGGAACTACGCATGCTTGCGTTTCACCAATCACATGCAGTCACTGGTGACGTTGGACCAATCAAACAGAGCCAGGTGGTCACGTGACCGTCACACGTAGAACCCGACATGTTGAAAAACTTATTGGGGTGTTACCATTTAGTGGTCAACTGTACGCAATATGTACTGTACTGTGCAATCTAATAATAAAAGTTTCAATCAATCAACCAATCAATTAAAAGTGTAAAGGAAAAAAGACACTTTTTATTTCAACCGTACTTCCCGTCAAAAGCCTAAAGACTGATCCCACAGTTCCTGTCTTCACAATAAAAGTGCCGCTCCATCGGGCCTGCGCTAACAAAATAAGAGTCTGCGAAAGCCAGAGCAAACAAACTAGCAATCCACGGAGTTTGCCGCCAATGTATTTCTAGTAAAGTGTATAAAAACGAATATGGAAGCTGGACAAATAAGATGCCAAAAACCATCGACTTTCATGCTGTATTAGACAGGAAGGAGGAACTTTTTTTCTCCTCCATTTGAAAACCGGAACGTTATCATCACTATACTGTCTGATTCCAATCAATGCAAGTCATCAGAATCAGGTAATACACCAACTTATATTCTTGTCTTCATGAAAGATAGGAAACTATATGTTAAACATGCATATATATTCATTAAAACACCTTTAACATGTCAACAAAAACGGCAAAATAGATAAATATAAATTATATACTGTATATATAAAGGTATGTATATATATATATATATATATATATATATATATATATATATATATATATATACATATGTATGTATATATATATATATATATATATATATATATATATATATGTGTGTGTACGTATATGTATATATGAGGTAGATCACCTCGACTTGGTCATTTATTAAGTAATTGATTATCGTTGAAAAACTTATTGGGGTGTTACCATATAGTGGTCAATTGTAGGGAATATGTACTGTACTGTGCAATATACTAATACAAGTTTCAATCAATCAATCAATCAATCAATGCCTACTGAGCCTATGGTGCTGTTAAGTTATTGTGGTTCAATTTTTTTATTTTAATGTATTATTATTTAATATATAGTATTGTTTTAGTTGCTTAAGAGATATTCCTGGCTCTGAATTTGCTCATTGCTATTTTTATGTTTTTGTGCATTATTTGTTGCCGTAATCATCACAGGTTACTCATCAGTTACTCAGTACTTGAGTAGTTTTTTCACAACATACTTTTTACTTTTACTCAAGTAAATATTTGGGTGACTACTCCTTACTTTTACTTGAGTAATACATCTCTAAAGTAACAGTACTCTTACTTGAGTACAATTTCTGGCTACTCTACCCACCTCTGCATGATACTTATAAAGCATGTCGCACGTGGCCCCCGGCATCCCACAGCACCCCCCCTAAGAGGGGCCCACCCTACTATTTGAGAAGAACTGTTGTAGCTTGTTGACTTCAGATGCAGTCAGCATGTATGTTTTTTAACATCTAAGTCATACTACTATTGATTCTCTAGGTTCCATTTTAGGTCCTCTCTTTTTTAACCATTCAACTGGTAGCGCAAGTGTTCAGTTAAAACAAATTTGTCAGAGGCTGTAATTTTTGCAGAGGATTCTTAAAAGCACAAGAGTGCTGTCATAAATGTTCTTTGACTTGTTTTATTGCGGAAGGTCCTTAAAAACAGCAGAGCTCTCCTGTGAGTCTGAAGTAACTCCTCACCATGTTGTGACTGTAAAATAAATAGACCAACATCAAAGGTCTACTGCTTGCTCTACTGAATATACCAGTGATTCTCAATCTGGGGCAGATGTACTACTAATCGGAGTCGTGTGCAAACCCCGTTTCCATATGAGTTGGGAAATTGTGTTAGATGTAAATATAAACGTAATACAATGATTTGCAAATCCTTTTCAATCCATATTCAATTGAATGCATTACAAAGACAAGATATTTGATGTTCAAACTCATAAACCTTGTTTTTTTTTTGCAAATAATAATTAACTTAGAATTTCATGGCTGCAACACGTGCCAAAGTAGTTGGGAAAGGGCATGTTCACCACTGTGTTACATCACCTTTTCTTTTAACAACACTCAATAAATGTTTGGGAACTGAGGAAACTAATTGTTGAAGCTTTGAAAGTGGAATTCTTTCCCATTCTTGTTTTATGTAGAGCTTCAGTCGTTCAACAGTCCGGGGTCTCCGCTGCTATATTTTCCGGTTCATAATGCGCCACACATTTTCGATGGGAGACAGGTCTGGACTGCAGGCGGACCAGGAAAGTACCTGCACTCTTTTACTACGAAACCACGCTGTTGTAACACATGGCTTGGCATTGTCTTGCTGAAATAAGCAGGGGCGTCCATGATAACATTGCTTGGATGACAACATATGTTGTTCCAAAACTTGTATGAACCATTCAGCAATAATGGCGCCTTCACAGATGTGTAAGTTACCCATGCCTTGGGCACTAATGCACCCCCATACCATCACAGATGCTGGCTTTTGAACTTTGCGCCTATAACAATCCGGATGGTTATTTTCCTCTTTGTTCTGGAGGACACCAAGTCCACAGTTTTCAAATATAATTTAAAATGTGGACTCGGCAGACCACAGAAAACTTTTCCACTTTGCATCAGTCCATCTTAGATGAGCTCGGGCCCAGCGAAGCCAGCTGCGTTCCTTGGTGTTGTTGATAAATGGGTTTGGCTTTGCATAGCAGAGCTTTACTTGCACTTACAGATGTAACGACCAACTGTAGTTCCTGACAGTGGTTTTATGAAGTGTTCCTGAGCCCATGTGGTGATATCCGTTACACAATAATATCGGTTTGTGATGCAGTACCGCCTGAGGGATCAAAGGTCTGTAATATCATCGCTTACGTGCAGTGATTTCTCTCGATTATCTGAACCTTTAGATGATTTTACAGACCGTAGATGGTAAGATCCCTAAATTCCTTGCAATAGCTCGTTGACAAATGTTGTTCTAAAACTGTTCGACAATTTGCTTACAAAGTGGTGACCCTCACCCCATCCTTGTTTGTGAATTACTTAGCATTTCATGGAAGCTGTTTTTATACCCAATCATGGCACCCACCTGCTCCCAATTAGCCTGCACACCTGTGGGATGTTCCAAATAAGTGTTTAATGAGCATTCCTCAACTTTATCAGTATTTATTGCCACCTTTCCAAATTCTTTGTCACGTGTTGCTGGCATCAAATTCTAAAGTTAATAATTAATTGCAAAAAAAAAATGTTTATCAGTTTGAACATCAAATATGTTGTCTTTGTAGCATATTCAAGTCAATATGGGTTGAAAATGATTTGCAAATCATTGTATTCCGTTTATATTTACATCTAACACAATTTCCCAACTCATATGGAAACAGGGTTTGTATAAAGAGAGTATGGCCAACTTGGTTTCAGTCGATTTCCTCAATGATTGGTCAAAAGACACTCACGTGAGTAAAGAATTGCTACTAACTTTAAGTTCATGCTTTTTGTTTGCGTTGCTTCCTCGTTAGTTTATCAATGTGTAAGAATGCCCTTTTGTGTAGAATGGGGTTGCTCCACCTGCAAGAATTGTGTATTTTTTTTTTTTTTTTTACATTGCTTTACCTAAAACATAAAAAGAAGTTAAGTATGGGAAAGAAGGTTCACCATCAACACAGGAGAGCCATTGATTACACAACATTGGCATTTTGTTTAGGAAGAACACACATGGGCTAACCCCCCCCCAAAAAAACCTGAATAAATTATTGCATTTAAGAGATGGTTCCACAAAAACAGATTATAGTTTGAATCTCAGTAAAAGTAAAATATTGCAATTCGGTAACAGAGGAAGAGAAAGTCAAACACAAATACAAATGGACGGACATTGAAAGTGGCAATGAATACGTCAATAAGGACTAAAGCTAAATAGTCCCCGGACCAAAATCTCTCCATATTCTATACTGCTTGCCAGTGTTACCATATCTGAGTTATTGTGCAGAAATATGGAGAAATAACTGCAAAAGTACACTTATTCACTTACCATGTAACAAAAAAGAAAGCTCAGTTATAATAATACATAATGAGTGATGCATATAGTGATTGCAAATACACTGAAGGCAGACACCGGAGTTGATATAGCTCAGACAAAAGTCATAATTTATCCATGATTATTGGTCCAAAGCTAATTAGGATTTTGGAAAAATGTATGTTTTATGGTCGCTATGTGTATTTTGTTTCTTTTATTGCGTGTTCGAGTGCCTGCTGGTCACGAAACACTTCAGGAATGTAGCAGCAGAGTGCATCAAATATGGCCACAAAGTTATCCATCCATCCATCCATTTTCTACCGCTTATTCCCTTTCGGGGTCGCGGGGGGCGCTGGCGCCTATCTCAGCTACAATCGGGCGGAAGGCGGGGTACACCCTGGACAAGTCGCCACCTCATCGCAGGGCGTTATATTTTCACAAAATAAAAGCACATTTTATTGTAAGTTTAGGAGCTGAATTATCAATCAATCAATCAATGTTTACTTATATAGCCCTAAATCACTAGTGTCTCAAAGGGCTGCACAAACCACTATGACATCCTCGGTAGGCCCACATAAGGGCAAGGAAAACTCACACCCAGTGGGACATCGGTGACAATAATGACCCAGTGGGACGTCGGTGACAATGATGACTATGAGAACCTTGGAGAGGAGGAAAGCAATGGATGTCGAGCGGGTCTAACATGATACTGTGAAAGTTCAATCCATAATGGATCCAACACAGTCGCGAGAGACCAGTCCAAAGCGGATCCAACACAGCAGCGAGAGTCCCGTTCACAGCGGAGCCAGCAGGAAACTTTCCCAAGCAGAGGCGGATCAGCAGCGCAGAGATGTCCCCAGCCGATACACAGGCAAGCAGTACATGGCCACCGGATCGGACCGGACCCCCTCCACAAGGGAGAGTGGGACATAGAAGAAAAAGAAAAGAAACGGCAGATCAACTAATCTAAAAAGGGAGTGTATTTAAAGGCTAGAGTATACAAATGAGTTTTAAGGTGAGACTTAAATGCTTCTACTGATGTTTATAACTATATATAGATGTAATATTTTGGTTTATTTCATCAGAAAAACTAACATTAAAATGACAGCAATTGCATAGCCACACATTTTCTTCGTCGCAGTCAAGACGCCAGTTGTTTATGTGGCCGTACTCTCTTCATACACTACTCTGCCACTATTGGTACGTGGGCTTCATCTAGTGGTATGCCAAAGAATCACTTGATTAAAGTACAGTTTTTATTTTTATTTTTCTATGTACAAACTTGGGTTTGGTATTTATTTTTTGGATATGTACGTAACAGTTACAATGGACAAACCAGATGCACTTGTCCCAATACCAATCTTCTGGTACCTGTACCAACATGTATTTAGACACTTTAATACTTTTCTAAATAAAGAGGACCACGAAAATGACATTATTGGCTTTATTTAAAAACATTTTTTTTTTACGGTACATTAAAGGTATGTTTCTTATTGCAATAGAAGACTAATTTGGGCCTTAAATAAAATAATGAACATATTTAATCTTTTAGGATTAAGTAAGCAAACAAAGTGTGACAATCTCTTACGTCAAGTGTTGTTATGCTTCCTTAGTTTGTGTTTATTTCCCGTGTAGTGATCATATTTTCGGTTCCTTTCCCTGCATGTTTCCCTGAGCGCTCTTTCCCCTCACATGGCGCTGATTGGCAGCCTGGCCACACCTGGTAGGGATTGTCACTCAGTTGGCTTTTGTAAATGCCGACCTCGCCCTTTCGTCAGGGCTCGCGGATTATTGTGTGTTAGATACGACGTACTGTCTGGCTCTCCTTATATGCTGTTTATTGCTTTCATGCACTTCCCTGCTGCACCGCGGGCCTTTTTGTGAACATTAAAGGGGAACATTATCACAATTTCGGGCTTCACGGTGGCAGAGGGGTTAGTGCGTCTGCCTCACAATACGAAGGTCCTGCAGTCCTGGGTTCAAATCCAGGCTCGGGATCTTTCTGTGTGGAGTTTGCATGTTCTCCCCGTGAATGCGTGGGTTTCCTCCGGGTACTCCGGCTTCCTCCCACTTCCAAAGACATGCGCCTGGGGATAGGTTGATTGGCAACACTAAATTGGCCCTAGTGTGTGAATGTGAGTGTGAATGTTGTCTGTCTATCTGTGTTGGCCCTGCGATGAGGTGGCGACTTGTCCAGGGTGTACCCCGCCTTCTGCCCGATTGTAGCTGAGATGGGCGCCAGCGCCCCCCGCGACCCCGAAAGGGAATAAGCGGTAGAAAATGGATGGATGGATTATCACAATTTCAGAAGGAAACAATAAAAATCAGTTCCCAGTGTCCCTGGGGGCCGGTATATCTATTTTTACGAATATTAATACAAAACCTTGCAATAATGTTAGATCGAATGCTAAAAACGTCATGAAAGACTACCTTAAAAAACGGAATGCAATTTTACATTTTTTTTACTGATTGGGACACCCGGAATATACATGAAAATAAAAATGTGGGATGTACAATATTAAACTATGAAGGATAAAACAGTGAATATTGACAGCATGTGAACGTCACCCCCCTCTCCATCCACATATTTTACCATCAAGCGAAACACAACAAAAATGCAACAAACAGCGAAATATGAATGCAAATGGTAAAAAAAAACAAAAAACACCTCAAATCTGATATGTATGAATATATTGTAAAAATCTCCTTCCGCGTCTGTCCCTGACACCCACATTTTAGGCTCTGTAAACATTCTGTGGAAACGCTCCCTCGCCACACTGCTTGGTGCCTCGTCTGAGCGGCTGTTAGTTGGATGACCAAAGTAATTAATTAGATGACCATAGTAACTAATTAGATGACCATAGTAACTAGTATATCATGCAAAAGCGCAGATTTCAACCATTGAAATACTTAGTAAAGTTCAAGACTTACGATCAATATAAAACATGATTGCACATCATAATAATAACATAATAACATAATAACCTCGATCCTGACCTCATGGTAAACTACCGACCGGTGTCTCACCTTCCCTTTATTTCAAAAATCCTTGAAAAAATTGTTGCAGAGCAGTTAAATGAACACTTAGCGTCTAACAATCTATGTGAAACCTTTCAATACGGTTTCAGAGCAAATCACTCCACGGAGACAGCCCTCGCAAAAATGACTAATGATCTATTGCTAACGATGGATTCTGATGCGTCATCTATGTTGCTGCTCCTCGATCTTAGCGCTGCTTTCGATACCGTCGATCATAATATTTTATTAGAACGTATCAAAACACGAATTGGTATGTCAGACTTAGCCCTGTCTTGGTTTAACTCTTATCTTACTGATAGGATGCAGTGTGTCTCCCATAACAATGTGACCTCGGACTACGTTAAGGTAACGTGTGGAGTTCCCCAGGGTTCAGTCCTTGGCCCTGCACTCTTCAGCATCTACATGCTGCCGCTAGGTGACATCATACGCAAATACGGTGTTAGCTTTCACTGTTATGCTGATGACACCCAACTCTACATGCCCCTAAAGCTGACCAACACGCCGGATTGTAGTCAGCTGGAGGCGTGTCCTAATGAAATTAAACAATGGATGTCCGCTAACTTTTTGCAACTCAACGCCAAAAAAACGGAAATGCTGATTATCGGTCCTGCTAGACACCGAACTTTATTTAATAATACAACTCTAACATTTGACAACCAAACAATTAAACAAGGCGACACGGTAAAGAATCTGGGTATTATCTTCGACCCAACTCTCTCCTTTGAGGCACACATTAAAAGCGTTACTAAAACGGCCTTCTTTCATCTCCGTAATATCGCTAAAATTCGCTCCATTCTGTCCACTAAAGACGCTGAGATCATTATCCATGCGTTTGTTACGTCTCGCCTCGACTACTGTAACGTATTATTTTCGGGTCTCCCCATGTCTAGCATTAAAAGATTACAGTTGGTACAAAATGCGGCTGTTAGACTTTTGACAAGAATAAGAAAGTTTGATCACATTACGCCTGTACTGGCTCACCTGCACTGGCTTCCTGTGCACTTAAGATGTGACTTTAAGGTTTTACTACTTACGTATAAAATACTACACGGTCTAGCTCCATCCTATCTTGCCGATTGTATTGTACCATATGTCCCGGCAAGAAATCTGCGTTCAAAGTACTCCGGCTTGTTAGAGATTCCCAAAGCCCAAAAAAAGTCTGCGGGCTATAGAGCGTTTTCCGTTCGGGCTCCAGTACTCTGGAATGCCCTCCCGGTAACAGTTCGAGATGCCACCTCAGTAGAAGCATTTAAGTCTCACCTTAAAACTCATTTATATACTCTAGCCTTTAAATAGACTCCCTTTTTAGACCAGTTGATCTGCCGTTTCTTTTCTTTTTCTTCTATGTCCCACTCTCCCTTGTGGAGGGGGTCCGGTCCGATCCGGTGGCCATGTACTGCTTGCCTGTGTATCGGCTGGGGACATCTCTGCGCTGCTGATCCGCCTCCGCTTGGGATGGTTTCCTGCTGGCTCCGCTGTGAACGGGACTCTCGCTGCTGTGTTGGATCCGCTTTGGACTGGACTCTCGCGACTGTGTTGGATCCATTGTGGATTGAACTTTCACAGTATCATGTTAGACCCGCTCGACATCCATTGCTTTCCTCCTCTCTAAGGTTCTCATAGTTATCATTGTCACCGACGTCCCACTGGGTCATTATTGTCACCGATGTCCCACTGGGTGTGAGTTTTCCTTGCCCTTATGTGGGCCTACCGAGGATCTCGTGGTGGTTTGTGCAGCCCTTTGAGACATTAGTGATTTAGGGCTATATAAGTAAACATTGATTGATTGATTGATTGATAATGGCAGCTACACTTTCCATCTTAAAGATCTAAAAAAAATATTTGGGAATGTCCGGCGGGCCAGATTGAAAAGCTTAACAGGCCGCATGTGACCCCCGGGCCATCATTTGCCCAGATCTGATGCACACGATGAGTCGGGTGTGACTTGACCTCCACCGAACCCTACAGGCCAACTCACCGAACCCCTAGGGTTCGATCGAACCAAGGTTAAGAACCACTGGGTTAGAGTGTCCGCCCTTAGATTGGTAGGTTGTGAGTTCAAACCCCAGCCCAGTCACAAAAAAGACTATAAAAATGGGACCCGTTAACTCCCTGCTTGGCACTCAGCATCAAGGGTTGGAATTGGGGGTTAAATCACCAAAAATGATTCCTGGGTGCGGAACCGCTGCTGCTTACTGCTCCCTTCACCTCCCAGGGGGTAAACAAGGGGATGGGTCAAATACAGAGGACAAATTTCACCATACCTAGTGTGTTTGTGTGACAACCTTTGGTACTTTAACTTTAACTTAACTTACATACTGTATCTGCTTTTAAGTACCAGCAATGTCATGACGTGACGACGGCCCATCATCATGCCCGTAATAAAAAAAAAGGGAACCGGTATTTTTCAAAGGTAGTGTAGTACAGTTGTTTTATTCATTAGTTCTGTGGTACTTTACTAGTACCGGTATACCATACAACCCTAATACAAATACAGTGATACTGTCCAAACTGTCTGGCCAAAAATATTAAATATAACCTGTTAAATAAAAAATCTCCCTTGTTTAAATGAATACTTAGGACTACTACATTACTGTATTTTAATGTTGGTCATTATGGTGATACTTGGAGAACCAAGTGTTTTCTGAGGTGGTACTTGGAGAAAAGAGTTTGAGAACCAGTGGAATATACAATATGAGACAAAAGTAAAAGGACCCCTTTGTCCCCACAGCCTTAAGCTTTCTGGAAATATGGCCCCAAAACTATTTACAGTAGTTAAATATCACTGCAGTGCTGACTATCAGAATGGACCATATTGTCAAGGCCAACATGGCTACACATTCACATTTCAATGTCTTACTGCCTCAACCGCTTGAACTGCTTCTCATAAAGTAAACATAAAGTGGTGGCCTTTTCTGTCTCAAAGTATCTGTCCACCAATATATATATATGTATATATATATATATATATCTATATATATATATATATACCTGTGTATATATATATATATATATATATATATATATATATATATATATATATATATATATATATATTATTGGTTGACAATAATATATATACACTCTGCAGACTGACACTAATGTTAAATCTATTCGAAATGGATGCTAAGGTGGGCTGACAAGATAGACAAGAAGGAGACTATCACCACTTTAGAGATGTTTTTTCATGGCAGTAATAATAAGTGCTGCTGGTGTATAGGTTGAAGGAGGGAGGAGAGTGGGAGGAAGAAGCTTTTAAGCCAGGTGTCAGTCTTTATCAGTTCAGAGTTTGGCAGCAGAGGGTTGCCAAACATGTCTCTCATGTGGAGAAATGGCACCTAAGTATGCACTTGCCATGTTACTCAGTGGCTCTGCTGCAGGTTTTATTGAGCATGATGACACTCCAAATCTAAGATAGCATTGCATGAGATGGAACTGAAGATATAAATGAACAAGATAATAAAAAGTATGAACCGATCTTGATATGAGATTTTATGTGAAGTAATTATTTGCCTTGTATCCAAAAGATAACTATAGAGAACATTGTTTTTTTGTTTTATGAGAACTTTAAAATATCTTTCATTTACCCCAAAAGACCTCCAGTCTGATATGGGTGCAGTGGCGCAGAGATAGCTGCCGTGCAAAATGTTAGCCAGTGTTCACTGACACAACAAAAAAATTGACTTTGGTGATTCATGCGCACCATAACGAACCTGATAAAATATAGTTTTTGCCGATGTTGTTCTCCAGGCAAACACGGTCTAAAATTGCCTACATGAAGGGAGGAACGCTGAGCTGAAATGTCGTTGTATCGCCACGTAACTGAGATTACAAACAACACGGCATTTACATACAGATGAGATAACATTTGCATAATTGCTGTCAGGGTCACAAGAATTAAACTTAACTCAATGCATTTGACAGCACAGGTGGAACATTTTCTGGTGATTGATATTTAGGCTTGTTTTGCAGGGATTCCAAATCAAATATTGCAGTGCAATTACTTCCCGTGCAATATCGAGGCGAGGATTCTGATCAGTAATGCTGAAGAAGCATCCTGTTGAAAGGTTATCGTGCAAACTAGCACACTTGCTTGCTATATGACGCTTTTCCATCTGATGGACACTCACATCAACTGCTGAATTAACAATCATCGCAACACAAATGAGAAGTACAACAGACACGAGAGTCCAAGGTGTCAACATTCTTGCTTCTGGTATCCATAGCAACAGAGCTGTTGGGCTCATTACGGTTTCCACACAGTGTGTAATCAGGAGGTTTTCCAGAGAGCACTCTTCATTGTCCAAATAACAAATGGTACATTGGTGCCCTCAGATAAATGGCAGATGATAATCTAGCCACACACCACAACAGCCCACATTTGTCATGCAGGAGCACACAATCACACTGTGCATACGTATATCTGTGTGTGTGTGTGTGTGTGTGTGTGTGTGTGTGTGTGTGTGTGTGTGTGTGTGTGTGTGTGTGTGTGTGTGTGTGTGTGTGTGTGTGTAACTAGTGTCTAGCTGGTTGTGCTAAAAGGGTTTTCAAAAAAGTTGTAATGCATTAACAACTTTTCCCCTCTCAACACATTTGTTTGAGTTGTTAGTTTGTTTTAGCTAAAGCTATGTCCTGTTAGGCCCGGCGATGAAATTGCGACTTGTCCAGGGTGTACACCGCCTTCTGCCCGATTGTAGCTGAGATAGGCACCCGTGCCCCCCGCAACCCCAAAGCGAATAAGCAGTAGAAAATGAATGGATGGATGGATATGTCCTGTTATCAATCAGTCAATCAATGTTTACTTATATAGCCCTAAATCACAAGTGTCTCAAAGGGCTGCACAAGCCACGGCGACATCCTCGGTTCAGATCCCACATCAGGGCAAGGAAAAACTCAACCTAGTGGGATGACAATGAGAAACCTTGGAGAAGACCGCAGATGTGGGTGAACCCCCCAGGGCGACCGGTGCAATGGACATCAAGTGGATGTTATGTTTTTATTCCAACATAATTAAGATTTAATGTTTAAATGGCATCTGCATTTCGTTGCCACACTTAGAATATGTCTCAGAGCTACAAAAACCCATATATATGTAAAACCAAAGTATTATCAAATCAATGTAAGCTGTTGAATCTTGATAGTTTATGTAGTAATACTCCATATCAGTAGATGGCAGCAGGTAGTTCATTACTTTGTAGAAGTCGGATGACGCGTTGAGGATGGTTTGTCGTGATACCAAATGCAGAGCACACCGGGAGACGGGGTGCAGGTAAAATGGTATGTAACGCTTAAACCAAAAATGAACAGAAAGGCAAGTCCCGCTAGGAGAAGGCACTGAAGCATAGAGATGGCTATGCAAAACTAAAGTAAAACTGATCTGGCTACAAAGTAAACAAAAACACAATGCTGGACGACAGCAAAAACTTACAGCGTGTGGAGCAGAGACAGGGTCCATAATGTATATGACATGGCAATCAACAATGTCCCCACAAAGAAACATAGCATACACATCACTTAGATAGTCTTGATTGCGGAAACAAAGCAGGTGTAGGCAATAGCACTCAAAGGAAGGCGTGAAGCTGCTACAGGAGAACACCAACAAAACAGGAAGGGTCACCAAAATAAGAGCACAAGACAGCAACTAAAGCACTACACACAGGAGACAACAGCCAACTCAAAATAAGGCATGACAACCTGGTGGGGCTTCATTTTTTAACCTTTTCTGCTGGTGGGGTGCCTCTGTATTTTTTTTATGAAAAAAATGTGCCTTGGCTCAAAAAAGGTTGAAAAACACTGGTCTAGATTACATGTATTAGATATGCTTTGATGCTTTGATATACATTGTGCGTGATTTAAAATAAATGTGTTCCCAGATTGCAAATTAAACCATGCCTTACATTCTTCAAAAGTATCAGATTTTTTTATTTTAAATGTATATCTTAAAGGCCTACTAAAACCCACTACACGCAGTCTGATAGTTTATGTATCAATGATGAAATATTAACATTGCAACACATGCCAATATGGCCTTTTTAGTTTACTAAATTGCAATTTAAAATTTCCCGGGAGTTTCTTCTTGAAAACGTCGTGTAATGATGACGTGTTCGCGTGACGTCACGGGCTGTTAGGAATTATGAGCGCTGCACACACACACAGCTAAAAGTTGTCTGCTTTAACCGCATAATTACACAGTATTTTGGAGATCTGTGTTGCTGAATCTTTTGCAATGTGTTCAATTAATATTGGAGAAGTCACAGTAGAAAGATGGAGTTGGGAAGCTTTAGCTTTTAGCGGCACAAACAAACAGTGATTCCTTGTTTAAAATTCCCAGAGGTGAAACTTTATTATGGATCACAGCGGTCAAGCGAACATGGATCCCGACCGAATATCAACCAGCAGGTTTCGGTGAGAAAATGGTGGTAAAAAGTCGCTTCTTACTGGAGATCAGCTGAGCTTGCCCCGTCCATAAAGCTGCCGTCAACTTCCCTGAGACATTGGCGTCAAGACAATCGTGGACACACACCTCCGACTATCAGGTACTATTAAACTCACTAAAACACTAGCAACACAATAGAAGGATAAGGGATTTCCCAGAATTATCCTAGTAAATGTGTCTAAAAACATCTGAATCCGTCCCAATGCAATCTCTTTTTTTTTTTTTTTCCTAGTCCGTCTCTATCAATATCCTCAAACACGAATCTTTCATCCTCGCTCAAATTAATGGAGAAATTGTCGTTTTCTCGCTCCGAATAGAAACATTTTGTTGGAAGCTCCCATTATAAACAATGTGAATATGTGAGGAGCCCCCGCACGTGTGACGTCATCGTCTGCGACTTCCGGTAGAGGCAAGGCTTTTCTTTCAGCATCTAAAGTTGCGAACTTTATCGTGGATGTTCTCTACTAAATCCTTTCAGCAAAAATATGGCAATATCGCGAAATGATCAAGTATGACACATAGAATGGACCTGCTATCCCCGTTTAAATAAGAAAATCTCTTTTCAGTAGGCCTTTAAAGTCAGTACCAGTATTTTTTTTGCAGACACGGTCGAAAATAAACTTCATAAACATCATGTTACTACACAAGCAAGCACCCCAACTCCATCCTTCGCCGCTTCACGCCCCAACTCCCCCCCCAGTGCGGTGTGCTGACCACGGATCTACCTACTGCACTGTAACACCCCAGTCCCCCATCCCCTATTGTAAGTTTGTATATAAAATATATATAAAAAGGCTTACTGTAATGCGATTTTTTTATTTAAACGGGGATAGCAGGTCCATTCTATGTGTGATACTTGATCATTTCGCAATATTGCCATATTTTTCCTGAAAGGATTTAGTCGAGAACATCGACGATAAAGTTCACAACGTTTGGTCGCTAATAAAAAAGCCTTGCCTGTACCGGAAGTAGCAGACGATGTGCGCGTGACGTCACCGGTGGGAGGGCTCCTCACATCCTCACATTGTTTATAATCATAGCCACCAGCAGCGAGAGTGATTCGGACCAAGAAAGTGACGATTTCCCCATTAATTTGAACGAGGATGAAAGATTCGTGGATGAGGATAGTGAGAATGAAGGACTAGAAAAAAAAAAAGGCGAGGGCAGTGGGAGCGATTCACATGTTATTAGACACATTTACTAGGATAATTCTGGAAAATCCCTTATCTGCTAATTGTATTACTAGTATTTTAGTGAGAATATATGGTACCTGAAAGTTGGAGGGGTGTGGCCATGGGTGTGGTGATCGCCAGCGTCTCCGGTGGGAGGAGGTACGAGGTTCCGCAGCTGCAGGAGGACGCAAGCTCCGCTCATGTCTACTGTAAGAGCCGACTTATTACCACAATTTTCTCACCGAAACCTGCCGGTTGACATGTGGTCGGGAACCATGTTCGCTTGACCGCTCTGTTCCATAGTAAAGCTTCCCCTTCAGGAATGTAAACAAGGAAACACCGGCTGTGTTTGTGTTGCTAAAGGCAGCTGCAAAACACCGCTTCCCACCTCCATCTTTCTTCTTTGACTTCTATATTATTAATTGAACAAATTGCAAAAGATTCAGCAACACAGATGTCCAGAATATTGTGTAATTATGTGATTAAAGCAGACGACTTTTAGCCGTGAGTGGTGCTGGAAGAACATGTCTGCTAAAACCTGTGACGTCACGCGCACGCATCATCATTCCACGACATTTTCAACAGGATACTTAGCAGAAAAATTAAAATTGCAATTTAATAAACTAAACCGGACGTATTGGCATGTGTTGCAATGTTAAGATTTCATCATTGATATATAAACTATCAGACTGCGTGGTCGGTAGTAGTGGGTTTCAGTAGGCCTTTAATGGCAGCACCACATTGCAAAAAAGTTGGCACAGGGGCATTTTTACCACTACAGTGTACGGCTTAAGTTGTTCAACAATCCGGGGTCTCCGTTGTTGATTTGACGCTTCTTAATGCACCACATATTTTTGAAGGGAGACAGGTCTGGACTACAGGCAGGCCAATCTAGTGCCCGCACTCTTTTACTACGAAGCCACTATGTTGTACCACGTGCAGAATATGGCTTGGCATTGTCTTGCTGAAATAAGCAGGGGCGTCCATGAAAAAAATGTTACTTGGATGGCAACATATGTTGCTCCAAAACCTGTATGTACCTTTCAGCATTAATGGTGCCTTCACAGATGTGTAAATTACCCATGCCTTGGGCACTAATACACCCCCATGCCATCACAGATGGTGGCTTTTGAACTGTGCACGTATAACAGTCCAGATGGTTATTTTCCTCTTTGGTCTGGTGGACACAATGTCCAAAGTTTCCCCAAAAAAATTGAAATGTGGACTCGTTAGACCACAGAACAATTTTCCACTTTGCATCAGTCCATCGAGGATGAGCTCGGGGCCAGCGAAGCCGGCGGAGTTTCTGGATATTGTTGATAAATGGCTTTCACTTTGCATAGTAGAGTTTTAACGTGCACTTACAGATGTTGCGACAAACTGTAGTTATTGACAGTGGTTTTCTGAAGTGTTCCTCAGCCCATATGGTGATATCCTTTACACACTGATGTCGTTTTTTGATTCAGTACTGCCTGAGGGATCGAAGCTCATGGGCATTGCCGCTTCCGTACAGTGATTTCTCCAGATTCTCTGAACCTTCTGATGATATTACGGACCGTAGTTGAAATCCCTAAATTCTTTGCAATTGCTAATTGAGAAATATTGTTCCTAAACTAGGCCCTGCAATGAGGTGGCGACTTGTTCAGGGTGTACACCGCCTTCCGCCCAATTGTAGCTGAGAGGTGCGCTAGCGCCCCCCGTGACCCCAAAAGGGAATAAGCGGTAGAAATGGATGGATGTTCCTAAACTATTGGATAATTTGCTCACACATTCCTCAACTTTATCAGTTTTTTTTTTGCTACTTGTGCCAGCTTTTTTTAAACATGTTGCAGGCATCAAATTCCGAATGACTTAATATTTGCAAAAAATAACAAAGATTATCAGTTTGAATGTTAAGTATCTTGTCTTTGCAGTGTAGTGTACACAATGTGCCAACTTCACAGGTTTTGGGTTTCGTATTTATTGATAACTAAACATTTATAATGGGAAGAAATTGCCCTTTAATCATATTCCAAAACAGAAAAACTTACATGTTTCTTCAGGGCAAAGTTCAGGTAAATACAGTAATAACACCTCCTCTGTAGCAGCCTTTCTATGTGCCTGTCATGGGTGTTAATAAGTTCTGATTGCATCTATGTAATCGCACATAGCACCCATTATTTCATTTAAATAATAGCTTACGTTGCAGCCAAATGAGCCAATAGCCGAGCTTACATTATATTCAGTTTAAGATTGGGTTATCGACTTTTTCACCCTCCGTGCATTTCTCTATTTTCTGCTTTACAAATGTTGTTTATTTACTTTATGTTTACATAAGAAGTTCACCCAATTTAGTTTGTACCGTACTTGCTGGCCCGTGAATAGGAAGAACAGCAACAACAGCAAAAGGCTGTATAATAATAATAATGTATAACAGCCCCTATAATAAAATTCATGATGCTAAAGCTAAAAAAATATTAGCTGAGTGTACATACAAACCTCTGCTTTGAACCCATATTTCCTCCTCCTTCCTTTGTTTTATAGGCTGCACCGCATAACTTTAAAGTTCCCCTTTTTGTAGTGAAATATTATCAGTGAGATACAATTTTTGCAGTCGCAGTATTATCAGTCAGGTTAGTGGCACAGGTAGCTGCACATCATAGGTCATACATTTGATTGTTATTTTTTAAAGAAAACGTTCCAATTAAGTGTGCATTATACATACAATTTGTATTCCCATATTTGTATTATTATAAAAATTGTTTTTCTTTGTTTTTTTTTTTTTTGTTTTTTTACATTCTGTAATTAGGTGCCCCCTCCAAAGGATGGCGGTCATCTGGTTCTCCTGTTAGGAAAGCCGGCCCTGAGGGATATAATGGCAAGGAGCCACTAAGAGTAACGCGTAACTAAAACACTGTCACAGAGTTTATGACAGATTAGGTGGCTTTGAATTCTTGACATTTATTGCCAAGTTATTCATGGATGTGGACATACTGGAATAAAAAAAATATGACTATTTAGCTACCTATATTTAGTATATAGTCCATATATAGTATATAGTTTATAGTATATAGCCCATAGGGACGGCGTGGCGCAGTGGAAGAGCGTAACCCGAGGGTCCCTGGTTCAATACCCACCCAGTACCAACTTCGTCACGTCCGTTGTGTCCTGACCAAGACACTTCCCCCTTGCTCCTGATGAGTGCTGGTTAGCGCCTTGCATGGCAGCTCCCTCCATCAGTGTGTAAATGTGTGTGAATGGGTAAATGTGGAAGTAGTGTCAAACCGCTTTGAGTACCTTGAAGGTAGAAAAGCGCTATACAAGTACAACCCATTTATCATTTATTTATTTATATATACTGGAGATGAACTAGCATTGAAGTGTTAGTCCACATTCTATAACTTTGCCATTTTTAATCTTTTAGTGCTTTTGCAGCAATAGAAACATTACAGGAAGTATAAAGTATTAGAAAATAAGTCAACTTTCATGGTAAATCAGCAAAACCTCTCAAAGGATCATCAAATCAATGTTAACATCATCCTTTTTTTTTTCAATCTCCCTGGACAGATGAAATTACACTTTTTGTATGGATTTTTGAAGGCTCATGTGCATGTTTTAGGCTTGGATAATAAATATTTAAAGCTCTCTGAGCCTTCAGGATTAGAATTTAAGATGTCTCTGCACCATGTTTGTACACTAACAAGATCAGTTTACACTTTAGTGAGTACAAATAGTTCTGCAACAACTTAAGTGGACATTTTCCCAACCTTAACTTCTTTGCTTGCTCATATTTCACACCTCACTTGCTCCATTATTAAAACAGTTTCATGGTATTTTTCATTATTTTCAATTAACAAACAAAGGCAACGTCGGTTGCATTGGTGTCTTTAAGAGAAGGGTGTCATTTCGTGATAGCACGTAATAAGCAGATGTTACTGTAATATTGTGCTCCTTATTATAAACAATGTAAGTCATGATGAATCAGCACTTCTACACAGCAACAAGATATGGGTTTGAATCTCAACTAAAACTGCATAGACTTTTGATTTCCCGGTGCTTGAGGGTATTTGTCACGTCTGTAAAGTGAATGTTGTAATACCTTGGTCATGTCCAACAGTCTCATCTGGTTTGTCTTTACTCTTGCAGCTGGAGGAGCTTCAGTGGCCCGATGGCGAACAGGAGGTGCCCATCTCTGTGTGCAGTCTGCCTTGTAAGACCGGAGAGAGGAAGAAGAGGGTCAAGGGGATGCCATGCTGCTGGCACTGTGAGCTCTGTGATGGCTACCAGTACCAGTATGACGAAACCTCCTGCAGACTGTGTGCATATAACATGAGGCCCGAACCGAACAGAACTGCCTGCCAGCCCATCCCTATCATCAAGCTGGAGTGGCACTCCCCCTGGGCAGTCATCCCCGTCTTCCTGGCCATGCTCGGAATCATTGCCACCATTTTTGTCATGGCTACATTTGTGCGCTACAATGACACACCCATTGTGCGCGCTTCGGGCCGAGAGCTGAGCTACGTGCTGCTGACCGGCATATTTCTGTGTTACATCATAACCTTTCTCATGATCGCCAAGCCTGACGTAGGCGTGTGCGCCTTCAGGAGGATCTTCCTGGGTCTGGGTATGTGCATCAGCTACGCAGCGCTGCTCACCAAGACCAACCGCATTTATCGGATTTTCGAGCAAGGAAAGCAGACGGTCACGGCCCCCCGCTTCATCAGCCCAACGTCTCAAATCGCCATCACTTCCAGTTTGATCTGCGTCCAGCTGCTGGGTGTGCTTGTGTGGTTTGCCGTGGACCCTCCCAACACCATTATAGACTATGATGAGCAGAAAACCATTAACCCCATGCTGGCCCGTGGCGTACTGAAGTGTGACATTACAGACCTCCAGATCATCTGCTCACTGGGCTACAGCATCCTGCTGATGGTGACCTGCACCATCTACGCCATCAAGACCAGAGACGTACCAGAAGACTTCAACGAAGCCAAACCCATCGGCTTCACCATGTACACCACCTGTATCGTCTGGCTGGCCTTCATCCCTATTTTCTTTGGCACGGCCCAGTCTGCTGAGAAGGTTAGTCAATGACTCTCCTTTTCTGTGTCAAGGCCCCTTTGCTTTGTCTCTCTGTTTCCTTCAACTCATTAATTTACAGTCAGCCCTTCAGCCCTGCGTTTATCTTGTCCAAACACATGCACACATGCATATTTGTGAGACACAAAATGATAAACAGTGCAGGCACAGAGCTTGTGCAATCATTTCACAACTGTATAACTTACAGGCTCATTTGCGTTGGATTTCTCATCACGCCATTTTGCATGGGGATCCACACTTGTCCCAACGCAGACAGAAAGCACACCAAAGGCAGAGGAGAGGTTGATGTTAGGGTGCCTGAATCCTGAAATGGCTGTGGAGTGTTGTGAATAGGGGAGTCGGCTGCTCCAGATCCCATTATTTCAGCTTTCACGCCGATGGCTTCGTTTACACCATTTTGTTGCATTCTGGGAAAAGGAGACAAGCAGGTGGAGGAGGAAGAGGAACAAGTGTAGGAGGAAGGCGCCGAGGAACAGGACGGGTAAATAGAAGTTTGATTCGACACATTCCATCTCTTGACAGCTGTTCTCTACCCAACGAAAGCATTTGACATTGGGCGCTCCTGGAGTTGATTGAGAATTTGACATTTTGACCTTCTGGGTGAGTTACTGCTTATCTGGCCAGCAGCCGCTAGAATACAGATTCATTCATCGAGCCCACTCATGAGCTGCGCGTGCGGCTCGCCGAGGCGTGTGCACAAAACCAGAGTGGAGAGAAAGTTTCCTCCCGACAGAATATCAATGCTGACAGGAAAGCGTTACTTATTCCAAACCTTTTGAGAAGGACAACACTCGATATTAGTCCTCCTAAGCAACTGCTTCAGATGGATCAGAAACCAATTTTCCCCACCTCAATTTGGTGCTGATTTCATAGACGAATTACACCCTCAGCAGCGATTAGGAGTTCATTATGTTACTCACAGAGAGTAGCGAAGCACTAATGTGTTTTGCTTTCCTCTTATGCAGTTAACTCCTCCTTTGCCTGTCACTTCGCACCACTGCGGCCTAGTTTAATGGCCTCTGTGGCTGCATGTCTGCTTGCTCCCCAGCTGCAGATAGTGAGAAGTGTCTTTGCATGTCCTGAAAGCAGCCATCGCATCGATGCCAGTGTAGTTAAGGGGATGCGCTTCCTTATTCATTTTCAAGCCAAGCCAACGTTTTCAACATGAACAAACGTTTGCTTGTTTAAAACGGGACGCTCTTGTCTTGGATGAACCGAATGAGAAAAAACGACTGTGCAAAACATGTCTCTTAAAAATAATATGACCAGTTGAGACAATGATGTATTATGTATCTCAACAGTGTATATATTAGTCTTGTAACAATACCAATATTTTACTAAAATTATTTCAATACTTTTCGGTACTTTCATAAATATATGGGATCACGAAAAAATTTGATTATTGGCTTTATTTTAACAAAAAATCTTAAAAAACATATGTTTCTTATTGTTTCTTATTGTTCTTAAATAAAATAGTGAACATAATAGACAACCTGTCTTTTAGTTGTAAGTAAACAAACAAAGGCTCCTAATTAGTCTGCTGACATATGCAGTAACATATTGTGTCATTTATCATTCCATTATTTTGTCAACATAATTAAGGACAGGTGGTACAAAATGAATTATTCATTTACTTTTTCAATTACTGTTAATATCTGCTTACTTTCTCTTTTGAAATGTGCTGTCTACACTTCTGTTAAAAATGCAATAATTACTTATTCTTCTGTTGTTTGATACTTTACATTAGTTTTGGATAATACCACAAATGTGGGTATCAATCCGATACCAAGTAGTTACAGGATCATACTGTGGTCATATTCAAAGTCCTCATGTGTCCAGGAACATAATTCCAGAGTTTATGAACATAAAATATTTTTTTTTAAAAGAAAGATGTTGTGATGCCAAAAAATATCGACGTAATCATAGTAGTATTGACTCGATACGTGCCTGTAGTTGATATCATTACAGTAGATGTCAGTAGTAGATCCACCGATGGCGTTTGTTTACATTTTGATGCCGGTGAGCTACGCTGTGTAGTGAAGCATGTTTAGCTATTCCTCGTCCTGCAGGGATGATACTTGTAAGAAACTTACTTTATTTGTCGCCATGGAGGCGAGGATTTGTTAGCCGCTAGCTAGCTAGCCATGTCTTAAAGCACCTCTTCCTGAGAGCATGTCAGTGTTATAACTTTATCTTTATTGTTAGTTTTTTAGCCAAATGCGTCCGTTCTGCATTTTCTGTCTACACACTGTGTCTGCTTGTAAGTATTCCGTGATTGTATGCTACCGAACATGCTCATCTGCTCGTAAACCAGCAATGTGGGTGGGGGGGTGTCACCGGTACGTTTCAGAGACAGTATAGTTACGAAAATGATTCATTAATTTTGCGGTTTTATTAGCTCTAGAATTGCCACAGTTATCCAAGTAACGATGGAGTGATCAAAGGAACCATAACTGATTTAATGAGCCATTCGTAGTTTCGCTGTCAAACTCGTTTGCACTTGCACATGCCTGGCTTATTATTCTCTGACCTAACCCACCACCTTAAAAGGAAGTGACCACATAACACTTTCTGTGACTTTGACCGAGGGAAAAGAAGGCTTTCGCTCTCCTGGCAAGATGTCGAATTAACTCAAAATAAGACGAAACAGCGTAGGGCATGGGTGTTTTTTTTTTTTTTTTTTTTAAAGCCATTTATTTCTTCAACAGTTGGACCTTTTTAAAAGAGCATTATGACCGACAAAATGGATGTGTCTTAAGACGACATTATGAAGCAGGACGCTTGATAATGTATAAATAAGTATAGTACCAAAAATTATTCCAGCATGGTGGAGGAGGGGTTAGTGCATCTGCCTCACAATACCAAGGTCCTGAGCAGTCCTGGGTTCAATCCCGGGCTCGGGATCTTTCTGTGTAGAGTTTGCATGTTCTCCTCGTGACTGCATGGGTTCCCTCCCAAAAGGGACAAGCGGTAGAAAATCGATGGATAGTGTCACGGTACTTACCGGTATACCGTACAACCCTAGTACCGTATTTTTTGGAGTATAAGTCGCTCCGGAGTATAAATTGCACCTGCCAAAAATGCTTAACAAAGACGGAAAAAAACATGTATAAGTTGCACTGGAATATAAGTCGCATTTTTGGGGGAAATTTATTTGATAAAACCCAACACCAAGAATAGACATTTGAAAGGCAATTTAAAATAAATAAAGAATAGTGAACAACAGGCTGAATAAGTGTACGTTATATGACGCATAAATAACCAACTGAGAAGGTGCCTGGTATGTTAACGTAAGAGTCATTCAAATAACTATAACATATACAAACCCCGTTTCTATATGAGTTGGCAAATTGTGTTAGATGTAAATATAAACGGAATACAATGATTTGCTAATCCTTTTCAACCCATATTTTCAATTGAATGCACTACAAAGACAAGATATTTTGATTTTCAAAATTCATGAACTTAATTTTTTGGGGGAAATAATAATTAATTTACAATTTCATGGCTGCAACACATGCCAAAGTAGTTGGGAAAGGACATGTTCACCACTGTGTTACATCACCTTTTTTTTTAACAACACTCAATAAACGTTTGTGAACTGAGGAAAATAATTGTTGAAGCTTTGAAAGTGGATTTCTTTCCCATTCTTGTTTTATGTAGAGCTTCAGTCGTTTAACAGTCCTGGATCTCTGCTGTTGTATTTTACGCTTCATAATGTGCCACACATTTTCGATGGGAGACAGGTCTGGACTGCAGGCGGGCCAGGAAAGTACCCGCACTCTTTTTTTTACAAAGCCACGCTGTTGTTAACACTTGTCTTGCAGGGGTGTCCATGATAATGTTTCTTGGACGACAACATATGTTGTTCCAAAACCTGAATGGACCTTTCAGCATTAATGGTGCCTTCACAGATGTGTAAGTTACACATGCCTTGGGCATTAATACACACCCATACCATCACAGATGCTGGATTTTGAATTTTGCACTTATAGCAATCCGAATGGTTATTTTCCTATTTGTTCTGGAGGACACCATGTCCTCTGTTTCTAAAAATAATTTGAAATGTGGACTCGTCAGACCACAGAACACAGATCCACTTTGCATCAGTCCATTTTAGGTGAGCTCAGGCCCATAAAAGCCGGCAGCGTTTCAGGATATTGTTGATAAATGGGTTTGGCTTTGCATAGAAGAGTTTTAACTTGCACTTACAGATGTAGCGACCAACTGTAGTTACTGACAGTGGTTTTATGAAGTGTTCCTGAGCCCATGTGGTGATATCCTTTACACACCGATGTCGGTGTTTGATGCAGTACCGCCTGAGGGATCAAAAGTCCATAATATCATCGCTTACGTGCAGTGATTTCTACATATTCTCTGAACTTTTTGATGATTTTACGGACCATAGATGGTAAAATCCCTAAATTCCTTGCAATAATAGCTCGTTGAGAAATGTTGTTCTAAAATTTCCTTACAAAGTGGTGACCCTCACCCCATCCTTGTTTGTGAATTACTTAGCATTTCATGGAAGCTGCTTTCATACCCAATCATGGCACCCACCTGTTCCCAATTAGCCTGCACACCTGTAGGATGTTCCATATAAGTGTTTTATGAGCATTACTCAACTTTATCAGTATTTATTGCCACCTTTCCTAACTTCTTTGTCACGTGTTGCTGGCATGACATTCTAAAGTTAATGATTATTTGCAAAAAAAATAAATTTTTTATCAGTTTGAACATCAAATATGTTGTCTTTGTAGCATATTCACCTGAATATGGGTTGAAAATGATTTGCAGATCATTGGATTCCGTTCATATTTACATCTAACACAATTAGTTTGTAGAACATGCTATACGTTTACCAAACAATCTGTCACTCTTAATTGCTAAATCCGATGAAATCTTATATACCTAGTCTCTTACGTGAATGAGATAAATAATATTATTTTATATTTTACGGTAATGTGGTAATAATTTCACACATAAGTCGCTCCTGAGTATAAGTTGTACCCTCGGCCAAACTATGAAAAAAACTGCGACTTATAGTCCGAAAAATACGGTATATACACAGTGTAATTTTTCTGTTACAGTCACATGTTCTTGTTGTTTTCCACACCTGCGACCCCATCCCTCCTCCCTCACCTCTTTTGTTTGCCTCATTTAAACTCATGTCAAGGGATGTCATGTGAATATAGCAACAAAGGATCAGAGAGCATCCCCTTTCCTCTCTTGTGCACCTGCAGCTACTCAGCACAGTCAGGTAATGATGCTGAGACTCACCAGCAACCTCAAATCAGCTGACTCAGGACTTCTAGAAAAGGAAAAAAAGGCCTGAATGTCACTAACTTTTGCTCAATCACAGTATGGAGACTAGCGTGCAGACAGAGATAGGAGGCTGTGTTTTGAATGTGACAATTCTCGCCATCAATGTCTACAGAACACGGCCACATCTCTCTGCAATGCGATGATACGTTCCCACCCCCAGGCTCAAAGCCTTCAGAGTGTAACCCCCACCGGAGTCGTGAGTCACGAAAGAAAAGGAGAGCAAGAGTGCCAAGAACTATACATTCTTGGAAACATGTCTGAAAAGTTCTTAGGCACTTGTAATATGCAAGGTCCACGCTATCATTAGTAATTACCAACTGTACTTACATTCTTTTTTTTACTCGTCCATGCCGTTTTCAGCCACTGGAGAAAGCAAATAATTGTCTGTGACACTTTGCGTAACAACCTTTCAAGTAATAATCCCATTAATTGTCCAGTCATTTAGGCAGGCAAGAGAGTTTTTATTGCAGTAATACATTTACAGTACAACTCCCTCACAGAGCTCACAAGGATGGATGACACTACTTTTTATTTGGCTTTTAGATGAGGACATACAGTGGGGCAAAAAAGTATTTAGTCAGCCACCGATTGTGCAAGTTTTCCCACTTAAACTGATGACAGAGGTCTGTAATTTTCATCATAGGTACACTTCAACTGTGAGAGACAGAATGTGAAAAAAAATCCAGGAATTCCCATTGTAGGAATTTTAAAGAATTTACTTGTAAATTATGGTGGAAAATAAGTATTTGGTCAACCATTCAAAGCTCTCAATGATGGAAGGAGGTTTTGGCTCAAAATCTCACGATACATGGCCCCATTCATTCTTTCCTTAACACGGATCAATCGTCCTGTCCCATTAGCAGAAAAACAGTCCCAAAGCATGATGTTTCCACCCCCATGCTTCACAGTAGGTGTGGTGTTCTTGGGATACAACTCAGTATTCTTCTTCCTCCAAACACGACGAGTTGAGTTTATATCAAAATGGATACATGGATGATACAGCAGAAGATTGGGAGAATGTCATGTGGTCAGATGAAATCGAAATAGAACATGCTGGTATAAACTCAACTTGTCGTGTTTGGAGGAAGAAGAATACTGAGTTGCATCCCAAGAACACCATACCTATCAATCGTCCTATCAATCAATCGTCCTGTCAATCGTCCTGTCCGCTTAGCAGAAAAACAGCCCCAAAGCATGATGTTTCCACCCCCATGCTTCACAGTAGGTATGGTGTTCTTGGGATGCAACTCAGTATTCTTGTTCCTCCAAACACAACGAGTTGAGTTTATACCAAAATGGATACATGGATGATACAGCAGAAGATTGGGAGAATGGCATGTGGTCAGAAGAAACCAAAATATAAGGTTTTGGTATAAACTCAACTCGTCATGTTTGGAGGAAGAAGAATACTGAGTTGCATCCCAAGAACACCACACCTACTGTGAAGCATGGAGGATGGAAACATCATGCTTTGGGGCTGTTTTTCTGCTAAGGGGACAGGACGATTGATCCATGTTAAGGAAAGAATGAATGGGGCCATGTATTGTGAGATTTTGAGCCAAAACCTCCTTCCAACAGTGAGAGCTTTGAATGGTTGACCAAATACTTATTTTCCCCTATAATTTACAAATATATTATTTAAAATGCCTACAATGTGAATTCCTGTTTTTTTTTTCACATTCTGTCTCTCACATTTGAAGTGTACCTTTGATGAAAATGACAGACCTCTGTCATCATTTTAAGTGGGAGAACTTGCACAATCCATGGCTGACTAAATACTTTTTTGCCCCACTGTATAATGTGATTAAAGTAAAATGTTGTTTTTTACTGTAAGCTTTGGTACACTGGATAACCTGGTTATGGTTTCAAAAGTAATAAAAGACTTGAAATTAAAATATATTGAGTTTCAAGCTCCATTTACCCTTGGTTTCTTCTGTAGTGGAAAGATATATTCCCACAGGACATTTCATCACCGATACAGATGGGGTTTATAGAATACATAATAAGCTTTTTGTGGTTTTAGTTTGCAATGACTGCCTGTATCATATTGATATTTCTATGTTTCCCCACTTCAGATACAGTGGAAAAATAGTTAGATCAACTGTCCATCCTGGTTAAGCTCATAGGAAAGCCGGAGTCTACACCAGCTGATGAGAGTCACCAGTCAATCACAAGATTGACACATGCAGACAGACAACAAATCACACTCGCATTAACACCTACAGTCACTGAGTAGGAATTGATCCCCACTGGTTGTGTGAAAGTCAGCCATGTAAAGTCCAACAATATCAGTGACCTGGAAGGAAAGTTAAACATCTCTTTATGAATCCCACTTTGCCTTTTCTAAACTGTTATACAACTCTTTTAGCCTCTTTTATGTGGCTCTAAAATTGGCAGAAGAATATTCCTGTTTGTAAGAACACACACAAAGAACACAATTCTTCTTTGAAATAAGTGTGTCAGTCAGACTTCAGGTTGCCAGATGCAAGATAATAATAAAGTATTGTTCACTCTGTGTACCATGTAGGATCAATAATTTAAAAAATCCCAAAATGCATAATATTTTGACCCCGTCAATACATGGCTATTAACAAACACAAACCGGACACATCCTGCATTGTATCTGATTTACTTTTTCTGATCATATAGGGCCTGTTCTACTGAAGGTTGGTGTGTTTTAAAACACATGCAAACTTGATAGCGCATGCAAAGCTGATCTTTTGAGATCCTACGCCCAGGATTTTGTCTCTGAAATGAGCAATATAGAGAGTGCAATCCATATAGCGTGTCTGTCTTTATGTATATGCAGATTATGTGCTAATTATAACATCCACAATAGCAGGAGGAAGAGATACTATTTGCATCTTCTCAAATTACACTCACATTGTGATTTATCAAGCCCATAACTGTTCTGTGGCCGATGGTTTGCGTCTATATTTAGTAAGAGTAGAATGTGTTTGCAAACTGACACAATAATACACAAATGGTCTTCCCGCGATCAGAAATATGATAGACCATCGAGAAAGAGACTCTACTGTGATCGTATCAACCAACAACATGTCTGTCAGAAATAAAATTATTAAACAGATCATCCTTGCAACATGTCCATCTTTGAGCGGAAAAATTACTTAATGGCTGCTTTGGAGACTAACGAACACCGAAACAAAAGGTGTTTATTTTTTATATGTTTTTGTACAATATCTCCTATATTTGAAAAATTTCTTGTAACATGCATTTTTTGCATATAGATCATTCAAGGTAGACCATCGCATAAACACGGTTTGTGCGGTGTCCCACTAAACACTTTTGGCGTGCTAAAAATATTTTAATTTCCTCTCGGGGATAAATAAAGTATTTCTGATTCTGATTTTTGATTCTGAAAAATAGGTTTTGTTGTCTAGATTGTGATTCCATATTTCAGAAAGTGTGATACAGATTAGAGTTGTGTGCTGCTTGTTTGACAACATTATAAAACAGCTCAGGTTGGAAAGCATGTTAACATGAATGCTGAGGGAAATGAGTGTCTCTATGGTGACAACTGGCATGGTACACATCCATCCATCCATTTACTACCGCTTGTCCCTGTTGTGGTCGCGGGGGATGCTGGAGCCTATCTCAGCTGCATTCTGGCGGAAGGCAGTGTATACCCTGGACAAGTCTCAACCTCATTGCAGGGCCAACACAGATAGACAGACAACTTTCACACTCACATTCACACACTAGGGCCAATTAAGTGTTCCCAATCAACCTATCCCCATGTGCATGTTTTTGGGGGTGGGAGGAAGCCGGAGTACCCGGAGGGAACCAACGCGGTCACGGGGAGAACATGCAAACTCCACACAATGGCGATCTGCACCACTTTTGCACTTGTTATCAAGCATACAGGCAGTCTTAGTAGATCACCTGCAACACGGCCACAAATAGTACGCGCAATTGTATAGTTTAAAAATTGCATTTTCAGTACAGTAAGAAAACAACAATATATACATTTTTTGGTTATTTATTTACCAAATTTGTAAACAATGGCTTTATCCTTTTAACATTGGGAGCACTATAATAATTCTGCCCACGTTAATCCACATTAAACTGCCTCAAGTTGTTGCTTTGATTAAATAAAATGACAAAACCTTTCTTCTACATATAAAAAGTGCAACATTAAACAGTTTCAAGTCAACTCATCATGCTTAATTTATTGCACCATTTGGGAAGCCTGCAGGTGACTTTTTTTATGTAAATGTTATATTTTTGTCAACATGTGATAACAGGGACCCTGCCATTCAAAACTAGGCTGCTACATTACTAATGATTAATGTAACTATAGCTGAAAAAATAGTACAATAGCAATAGGAGAGACTATTCATCCCTGAACACCATGGATTTCATGTTAGTTAATGTGAAATAACAGACAGACAGGGCTTTGCTGCTCCTAGCACACACACACACACACACACAGCAAAATGAGCTAACGTTACGCTAAAAGCTAATTAGCCTTCACCTCAAGCCAGAACTGCGAGCGAGCTGAGCTGCAGTTTAAGTTTCTAGAAGGTCAACGGGCTCATAGCGATGCTAATAGTTTTTGTGACTGGGAAGTGTTTTTTATAATTTGGGGAGAGTATGATGTCCACTGCTAAACACATATCTGCTCGACGCTGAAGCATTGACAACATGCGTTCTAAATACGCACTGCTGATTGGCTGTTACATCGCTCTGAATACGCGCTGCTGATTGGCTTTGTATGTAACCAATCAGACGGTTGTGTGGGCGGGACAATGCTGGGTGCTCAGACAGAGGCAGAAAGCAGAGCAGCTTGTTAAGTCTTTAGATTACAAACTCGTTCGATACATCTCCGACCCGGACCGAAACCCCCGTACCGAAACGGTTCAATACAAATGCACGTACCGTTACACCCCTACTGTTAGTGGATCAGTCCCAGTACATAGCCATGTTTTAGTTTAGCAGATGAATCTGAGCAACATCAAATTAGGAATCTATGATAATTTTCCTCACTATAGTTTACTTTTAGGCAAAGACAATGTGTCATTTCTCATTTAACAACATTGGTTGATGATCTGTTATTGACTAAGTTCTGTTGTTCTGGAAAGATGGGAATCATGTTTTCAAGCTGAAAGCTCAGCTTTAATTATAGCTAAGTGAAATAAGTGCGGGTAATCATGAAGCACTTGTATGAACTGCAAAACTCCAAGATGCAAGTGAGAGAACAGGACTCTAATCACTGACAAGACACTCATCTGGCTTAAAAGCAAGTTTCATCCTCAAGTCGCTGACAGTGATGTCACATGTTATTATTATTATATACAAATGAAGGCAGAATTGAGCTTGAAGATATCAGTACAGTCTAATCACATTGATTGAGTGGACATCTGATGCGTGCACGCTGGGAAAGTGCTGCTTTCAGTGCTTATTTAATGTCATCAGTCATGGGAAGCAAATTGTCATGACATCTAATATTTTACGTTTAATATTGTTGCTGTGCACCAATCGGAAATTAGTCCTTGTTGGATAAAATTGGAGAACATACTGCAACCTTTATTTGTATTGGTTAGCATACAGTAAGAGGTTAAGAGAGCCTGATTGACCAAGATCTAAATACCATCTGCGAAGCAGCGTGTGAAACTTTTAAAATAGCGTATACTGTTAGTGGATGCGTTGCATGCGGTCTACTCACATTGCACGTGTTACTCATTACTGGTGCAATTTTTGCTTGCGCTACGCAGCTTTTACCATGGAGACACTCGATCGTTTACTGCACATTCATCCTATCATGCTCTGATCTGTGTTGACTTATGTTTTCAAACAAGCAGCAGACATGTACCACTTATTATAGGCTTTTTAGAAGCAGTGCTGCAATGCAGCCACAATGAAAAACACATTTTTTGTGCACTCCAAATGCACTCATTGGAGAGAAGTTGCACTTATTGAGCTCAAGACGCAAACAGATTCATAGTTCAAATGTTTTTTTTTTCTAATGGGAGATATGTTAATGATATACATTTTATGTGAAGAACGAACGCTATAAAAAAAAATGTGTTTCAATCAGCCATATAAGTCACGCAGCATGCAGCTATAAATGCTGAAATTGCTGAATAGACTTTATGTCTAATGTGTTTTTTTTTTATTTCTGACAGTCCAAATATGTTGACACACACACGTACGTCTATGTCCATTGTCTGTCTTTGCAGCTCGATAATTTATTTTCTCACAGAGGTGTGCGCAACTGGCAGTTTGCACATATTTTTCAGAGGTGCTTAAAATAGTTATTGCAAAACGGTGATGAGCAATGTTCCCTCTAAGGTATGCACCTGTGCGATTGCACATTGCACACGCGTCCTCTGCGCACGGTAGAGATGCGCGGTTTGCGGTCACAACCGTGGAGTCAGCGGATAAACCGCGGGTCGGGCGGTTGACACGACGAAAAAATAGATTTTAAATATATTAGGGCGGGTGGCGGTTGAACCAATTCGGAAATATATATTGTAATAATCCCAGGAATGTAGGCTCATAAAACTTCTTTGTTTGTCTTGTCTTTATTGCACAATATGTAATACAACCACACAACAGCTCTCATGTCTCTAACGCTTTTCCCGGGACAACGCGAACTCTCACTTCCTGTCGATAACATCACTTCCCTATCCCTCCCGGAAGTCCCGCCCCCCAGCCAAAGTCATTGGCTAACACCCTATAGCTAGCCGCTACATTATACATAGTTAAATGTTATGTTGAAGAGGTTCATTTAGCCTACTGACGTGTATTTATAAATGGTTGATTTATACAGGCTAGTAGGTAAAGTGTTGTACCTGACAACTGTTGATGGTACAATCCATGTAACACGTCACAGACAACGTCACGCTAACATCACGTGACACCTCTGATGAAGGCTGCAGAAGCAAGGTAGCCCAAACTTGTCAGGTACAACACTTTACCTTACTAGCCTATAGAAATCAACCATTTATAAATGGTTAAATGTTGTTACCCACATACGAAAAACAAGTAGCACTCTTTGAAACACTATGTGGGCATACTTTAATTTTGAAGTGTCTCGTTTGGTCTGTCGACGGATGTAAGGAAGCTACTTCCGGGTATGGCCAACGAGGTATTTGTCATTTGTTGGTATTTTATTTGGTAAAATATTTGATCCACATGCTGTGCATGATATTATTTTTACGTTTGTAACATGCTTTATTTATTACAGTTTTCACGGTGAATTTGAAGGGAAAGTAAGCGTTCAAATAAATCAGTTCAAGAAAGCCATTGTGTCTGTGCTATTTGGAGGGAGTTACACTTTCTAACCTCACTAGTGCCTTGCATCGTCTATATTAGATATATAACAACGGGCGGGTGGCAGGCGGGTACAGCTTTGATTAAATGTTGGTTCGGGTGGATTGCGGGTGGATGACGACTTTAGTGATGCGGTTGCCTGTTCGCGCATCTCTAGCGCACGGCAAATCCAAGCCGCGCACAAAATCTAATAAAAAGATAAGCGCATAACAGTGTGCACGTCTGCCGTCGCTCACATGTGCGCCACTAAATGCTCAAGGAGTTTTGGCGTTTGCTCACACATATGAAAAATTGGAGGGAAAATTGTGACGAGTGTTAACATATCACCTTGTGCATCCTGTATAATATATTTGAATCTTCTTCTCACAGTTTTGTGGGTGTTTTGATGATCAGCATATAGTCTACACCTGCCAAGGCCTAGTGGTTAGAATGTTCGACCTGAGTCGTACCAATGACTATAAAAATTACCTCCCTGCTTGGCACTCCGCATCAAGGGTTGGAATTGGGGGTTAAATCAACAAAATTATTCCCGAGCGCAGCCACTGCTGCTGCTCACTGCTCCCTTCACCTCCCAGGGGGTGAACACGGGGATGGGTCAAATGCTGATAATCATTTCACCACACCTAGTGTGTGTGTGACTATCGTTGGTACTTTAACTTTTAAAGGCTTACTGAAACCCACTACTACCAACCACGCAGTCTGATAGTTTATACATCAATAATGAAATCTTAACATTGCAACACATGCCAATACGGCCGGTTTAGTTGACTAAATTGCAATTTTAAATTTCGCGCGGAAGTGTCATGCTAAAACGTAGCAGTATGATGACGCGTGCTCGTGACGTCACGCATTGTAGCGGACATGTTCTTCCAGCACCGCTCACTGCTAAAAGTCGTCTGCTTTAATCACATAATTACACAGTATTCTGGACATCTGTGTTGCTGAATATTTTGCAATTTGTTCAATTAATAATGGAAACGTCAAAGAAGAAAGATGTAGGTGGGAAGTGGTGTATTGCGACCGCCTTTAGCAACACAAACAGCCAGTGTTTCCTTGTTTACATTCCCGAAAAATGATGGTGAAGCTTTACTATGGAACAGAGCGGTCAAACAAACATGGTTCCCTATCACATGTCAACCGGCAGGTTTCGGTGAGAAAATGGTGGTAATACGTTGCCTCTTAACGTAGACATGAGCAGAGAGCTTGCGTCGTTCCTCCTGCACCTGTCAAAGAGGCAGCTGCAGACTTTTTTACCTCCTCCCACCAGCTGCCCCCGACCGTCGGATGCTTCCACCGTGGAGGAGGGGGGAAAAAAAATCTCAACCCGGTCCCACTGGTTGCCTTCGCCTCGTTGAGAAACATGGCTTCCCTCGGAGACACTGGCAGTCACCATACCCGTGGCCACACTCCTCCGACTTTCAGGTAGTACAGGTACGACCATATAATCTCACTAAAACACTAGTAACACAATAAGCAGATAAGGGATTTTCCAGAATTATCCTAGTAAATTTGTCTAATAACATCTGAATTGCTCTGCCATCTAGTTTTTTTGTTGTTTTTTATTGGGGTTTTTTCTAGTCTCTCACTCACTTTCCTCATCCACAAATCTTTCGTCCTCGCTCCAACTAATGGGGAAATCGTCGCTTTCTCGGTCCGAAACGCTCTCGCTGCTGGTGGCCATGATTGTAAACAATGTGCGGATGTGCGGAGCTCCACAACCGGTGACGTCACGCACACATTGTCTGCTACTTCCGGTACAGGCAAGGCTTTTTTATTAGCGACCAAAAATTGCGAACTTTATCGTCAGTGTTCTCTACTAAATCTTTTCTTCAAAAATATGGCAATATCGCGAAATGATCAAGTATGACACATAGAATGGACCTGCTATCCCCGTTTAAATAAGAAAATCTAATTTCAGTAGACCTTTAACGTTACATATTTATGAAGACAGAGACGCAAAAGGGATTGCGCTCTTTATTCTGCTCACTTGAAAGACCCAATCCACTTTCCACAGTTTAGTAGATCAGCTTTATGTGTGCCATTAAGTTTGCACGTGTTTTAGTACATGCAATCAGGCCCTCTCTAAGGAACTTCCTTTTTCAATCCACCAAAGCACTATCTTTTGCTCCGCTACTTCTAACAATGGTTCCCGATGTTTAGTGCAGCAATGTCATTTATTAGCTTCAACTGAACATGAACACATTTTCTGTGTTTTTGCAGCTGTATTCACCGCACTCTAAAGCCTTTTCATTTTTTTTATGTTTTATTTAATTTACTCAAGTGGTAGCGTTTAAAGGCCTACTGAAACCCACTACTATCCACCACGCAGTCTGATAGTTTATATATCAATGATGAAATATTAAAATTGCAACACATGCCAGTACGCCCAGTTTAGTTTACTAAATTGCAATTTTTTTAATTTCCCGCGTAGTTTCTTTTTGAAAACGTCGCGGAATGATGACGCGTGCGCGTGACGTCTCGGGTTGCAGGGAACATATTAGCGCAGCACCATTTGCGGCTGAAAGTCGTCCCTTTTCATGGTGCAATTAAACAGTATTTTGGACATCTGTGTTGCTGAATCTTTTGCAATTTGTTCAATAATAATGGAGAAGTCAATGTAGAAAGATGGAGGTGGAAAGCTTTAGCCTTTAGCCACACAAACACACTGTGTTTCTTTGTTTAAAATTCCCGGAGGTGAAGCTTTACTATGGATCAGAGCGGTCAAGCGAACATGGTTCCAGACCACTTGTCAACTGGCAGGTTTCGGTGAGAAAATTGTGGTAAAAAGTCGCCTTTTACCGGAGATCAGCTGAGATCAGCTGAGCTTGCGCCGTCCATGCAGCTGCCGTCGACTTCCATCAGACACTGGCCTCAAGACACCCGTGGACACACCCCTCCGACTATCAGGTACTATTTAATCTCACTAAAACATTAGCAACACAATAGAAAGATAAGGGATTTCCCAGAATTATCCTAGTAAATGTCTCTAAAAACATCTGAATCCGTCCCAATGCAATTGCCAGTTGGTTTTTTTTACTTTATTTTTTTATTTATTTATTTTTTTCTAGTCCTTCACTATCAATATCATCATCCATGAATCTTTCATCCTCGCTCAAATTAATGGGGAAATTGTCGTTTTCTCGGTCCGAATAGCTCTGGCTGCTGGAGGCTCCCATTATAAACAATGTGAGGATGTGAGGAGCCCTCACCCTTGTGACGTCATCGTCTGCGACTTCCGGTACAGGCAAGGCTTTTTTATTAGCGACCAAAAGTTACAAACTGTTTCATCGATGTTCTCTACTAAATATTTTCAGCAAAAATATGGCAATATCGCGAAATGATCAAGTATGACACATAGAATGGACCTGCTATCCCCGTTTAAATGAGAAAATCTCATTTCAGTAGGCCTTTAAAGCAGACTCCCTTTTGTATGAATTATTTTAGAAGTTGATGAAGCACTGTATCCTGTACTCCATCTTAAAGTGCTCTACTACAGGTCTCTTTCTCTTAGCAATTCAGACCTTCATTGACAAGATCTCATGAAGTAAAGCCAAAGGAGTGCCTCCAATATGGAATCAGGCTTTCCAGCACACAGCAAGAGAGAGTTATTCATAACATGAGCTAGGCTAGAAAGTAGGCCATCCCCAAACAACAAAGAGATGCAGGTAGTTGAGGGGAAAACGAAATCCCCCAGATCCATTATTGAAGGCCTCGTGTGGCTGGGCAGAGACCATCCTGATTGTCACTCGCTGAATCAAGTCCTCATCACCGTGTGCCTCCGTGCTACTCAGCCATAGCAAACTAAATTGCATTTACACAAAGTGTGTCCCTTGTGGCTATAATTATGAGAATTACCCACAACAGCCTTCAGTCTAATGGGAGACGTTGTCGTTTGTTGTGGCTGGATGTTGCCGTTCGGCCTTGTCAATGAGATGTAACGTTCAAAAGCGAGCGCTTGATTCCTGACGAGGGTGTTAATAAATCATTACAGCGGCTAAAAATAGAGAGTTGCCGAGCAGCTGCGAAAATGACTTCATGTATTTATTTATGTTAAAGCAACAGGAATTAATTATGGATGTTTTGTGACATTTGAGGGGTGGGTGAGAGGGCGATGAAATTGGGTCAAGCCCAAACGAAGGCACAATGGTGGTGATTAAAGACACTGAGAGATTTGCTGCTTTATTTGAGGGAATGGCAGCCTGCATTGCTACACTTCAGTCTTTTACTTGGATGTGATGACTGTTAGTGAACACCGAATGCTTGCCAACAAAACCGCTGCACGGTCAATAAATCAGCCGTAAAAGGGTCATTGTTGCAGCATCCAAGGTATCAAAATCTCATTAGAAGCTTCTTCCATTCGTGTTGAGCTGCGCACTAAACTCTGGAGGGTTGCTATGGATACTGGCTAAAACCAAACATAGAAACACAAGGTGGGGAATCTCTAGTGATTATCCGACGCCATGCGCTTGCTCTGGTTTGATTGGTTGCCCTAATATCTCATCAGAAAGCCACATATCAGCCACATAAAAATGACACATTTGCACAGCTCTGGAGAACAGCATGCGCAGAGATCACTGAGATACTCACGCTGTTATTAATGCATGGTGTGCAGGCTGGATGCTGCCCCCCTGCCTAGAAGCAGGAAGGGTTGAGGAGGAAAAAGGCGGGCGGGATGATGAGCTTGTGTCTGAATTATCGGTGGGAATCGGAAGACATACGCACGGTGACTATGCAAATAGGCTTGTGTTCTCTCAAAGAAATTGCCATAAGTCATGCTGTTTACCAAAAGTGTATGCAAATAGTGACATTTCTTCATTTCCTTTACTCTGTGATTCCGTCTCGCCGCCCTGCAGATCAACTGTAGGAGCTAATGTGTTTACGGTGCCATCCGCCTCTAATGGCAGACTGAGAATCAGTACAGATGACAACGGACGCATTAAAGCGCAGTATATTAGTGATGTGCTCCTGAAACGATTATGTACCCTCTCTTTGGTAATCTTCAGACCAATCGAACCATCCCTCTAGGGCCGGAGTCACCAACCTTTTTGAAACAAAGAGCTACTTCTTGTGTACTGATTAATGCGAAGGGCTACCAGTTTGATACACACTTAAATAAATTGCCAGAATTCGCCAATTTGCTCAATTTACCTCTAATAAATAAATCCATATATAAATAAAAAAATGGGTATTTATGTCTGTCATTTCGTCGTAAATTTATTTTCCTTTTAAGGAAGGTTTTTTGTAGAGGATAAATGATGAAAAATCACTTAATTAAAAGAGAAGAAAACACGAAAAAAAATTAAAATTGAATTTTGAAACATAGTGTATCTTCAATTTTGACTCTTTAAAATTCAAAATTCAACAAAAAAAAAAGGAGGGAAAAACTAGCTAATTCGAATGTTTTTGAAAAAATTAAAAACAGAATTTATGGAACATCATTAGTAATTTTTCCTGATTAAGATTAATTTTAGAATTTTGATGAAACCTGAGGGTTGCAGGTTCGCTTCCCACCTATTAACATCCAAATCGCTGCCGTTGTGTCCTAGGGCAGGACACTTCACCCTTTGCCCCCGGTGCCGCTCACACTGGTGAATGAATGATGAATGAATGATTGGTGGTGGTCGGAGGGGCCGTAGGCGCAAACTGGCAGCCACGCTTCCGTCAGTCTACCCCAGGGCAGCTGTGGCTAACAATAGAAAAGCGCGATATAAATCTAATCCATTATTATTATTATTATTATTATTACAGGTTTTAAATAGGATAAAATCCAATCTGCACCTTGTTAGAATATATAACAAATTGGACCAAGCTATATTTCTAACAAAGACAAATCATTAATTCTTCTAGATTTTCCAGAACAAAAATTTTAAAAGAAATTCAAAAGACTTTGAAATAAGATTTAAATTTGATTCTACAGATTTTCTACATTTGCCAGAATATTTTTTTGGAATTCTAATCATAATAAGTTTGAAGAAATATTTCACAAATATTCTTTGTCGAAAAAACAGAAGCTAAAATGTAGAATTAAATTAAAATGTATTTTTCTATTATTCTTTACAATGAAAAAACAAATACTTGAACATTGATTTAAATTGTCAGGAAAGAAGAGGAAGGAATTTAAAAGCTAATAAGGTACATGTGATTGATTAATTGAATAAGGTACATGTGTTTAAAAATCCTAAAATCATTTTTAAGGTTGTATTTTTTCTCTAAAATTGTCTTTCTGAAAGTTATAAGAAGCAAAGTAAAAAAATAAATGAATTTATTTAAACAAGTGAAGACCAAGTCTTTAAAATATTTTTTGGGATTTTCAAATTCTATTTGAGTTTTGTCTCACTTAGAATTAAAAATGTCGAGTAAAGCGAGACCAGCTTGCTAGTAAATAAATAACATTTATACACAAAATAGAGGCAGTTCACTGGTAAGTGCTGCTATTTGAGCTATTTTTAGAACAGGCCAGTAGGCTACTCATCTGGTCCTTACGGGTGACCTGGTGCCCGCGGGCACCGCGTTGGTGGCCCTGCTCTAGGGAATTAAAAAACAGTTAAAGTAACGTGTTATGCAGGTTACGTAAGATCCCAATTGCGAGTAGAGAATGTGAAAGTTGTTATCTAAGTGACATGTCGTGGAAGAATGTTGCTGCGCTGCACACATGAATGGCTATCCTGTGAATGATTTTAACACGAATCGCGCTGAAAGCCTTTCACAGGCGGCTGAGTTTGCCACTGCAGGAAGACAAATGAAGACTCTGTCAAAACTGCAGAGACCATTGCCATTCATTGAAATCTCATTCACATTCAGACCGCTGTAGCTCAGCTGGTTCACATCGTTGTGGCGGCTGCTCGAAAGGCAAAAAAACAAAAACAAAAACAAAAAAAACACCTGACACCAAGAAACGTGATGTGGAAGGTCTTGGCCCAAGTCCATCAATCTCCTCAGGAGTAGGAGTGGGCGTTCTGGTGGGGGGAACGAGGCTGCAGAAGGACATTGAGATGAAGTCATGTGACACTTCAGCGGTTGACATTTACGTCCTTGAACAGCTATTGTCTCGGTTTTACACTTGCTGTTTGGATTGGATGGTGTTTTTCTATGATGTATTGCTAATTTCCCAATAATAACTTCCAGCTTGGTTTTGGTGGTGAAACTCAGGCGGCAATATTAGGTGCACCTTCACAATCTAATCCAGGGGTGTTCAAAGCTTTTTGACTGGGGGGCGCATTGGGCAAAAAAAAATTGGGCGGGGGCCGAAAGCCAACTGCAAAGTAAACATATGTAGGTATATATATATATATATATATATATATATATATATATATATATATATATATATATATATATATATATATATATATATATATAATTTTATATATAAATTATATATATTTATATAATTTTCTCACCGAAAGCCAACTGCAAAGTAAACATATGTAGGTATATATATATATATATATATATATATATATATATATATATATATTGCAATAGTAACGTCAAATGTTGAATTGTTCTTTTTTTGCCATGGTGTACTGTTGTGGATGAGTATGGAGTTCTTTGCGTGGATGATGATGTCTGTGGGGAGTTTTGACAGAGCAGAAACGTGCGAACTAGTTGGGAGTTTCCTCCTCTCCCAGCTTGCTAGCCTCAACCTGAACCTTGGTATTTACCGTGATGACGGACTGGCAGTGTGCCGCGCCTCGCCAAGGAGCAGCGAGAACACCAAGAAGCGCATATGCCAAATCTTCAAAGAAAACGGCCTACGGATCACGATTGAAGCCAACAAGCAAACCGTCAACTTCCTCGACGTCACTTTCAACCTGAGAAATAACAGCTACCAACCATTCACGAAACCCAACACAACACTCCAATACGTGCACCATGACAGCAACCACCCACCCACCACCACGAAAAGAATACCTACCGGAATTAATAAAAGGCTATCGATGCTGTCATCTAGCAAAGCTGAATTCGACCAAGCAACCCCCCCGTACCAGAAAGCACTTGGTGAAAGCGGATACAACTTCACCCTCACCTATGAACCCACTCCAGGAAACCAACCAAAAAAGAGCAGAAAACGAAACAACATCATCTGGTACAACCCCCCATTCAGCAAAAACGTCTCAACCAACATCGGCCGCAAGTTCCTCACTCTGATCGACAAACACTTCCCCAAAGGCAACACCCTAAGAAAAATATTCAACAAGAACAACATTAAATTGAGCTACAGCTGTATGAATAACGTACAACAAATCATTTCAAACCACAACAAAGCAATTGCAAAAGGACTGCCTACCCCCAGACTAAACGACTCTGAAACCAATAAGGAATGTAACTGTCGCAAGAAACCTGATTGCCCTCTCAACGGGGGGTGCTTACAGACATCAGTCGTTTACCAAGCAAAGGTAATACGCAAGGACATTAACACATCCGACACGTACGTAGGATTAACCGAAGGAGCGTTCAAAACAAGATGGAATAATCACAACGCCTCCTTTGGAAACCAGACTTTGCGGAATTCTACAGAATTCAGCAAATACATTTGGAACCTCAAAGACAATAATGTTGAATATTCAATAACATGGCAAATTCTTGCATCCAGCACACCTTACAACAGTGGTAATAAAAGATGCAACCTATGCTTAAAAGAGAAACTGTTTATTATATATCATCCAGATCTATCATCCCTCAACAAGTGCAGTGAAATCATTTCAACATGCCGCCACAGACGGAAACACCTCCTAGGCAACACATGAGCCAATCACCACACCGTACGCCTGCCTGTACCCACCCACTCTGTGCCCTATATAAACCATTGTATGTGAATACTTCCATTAAAATCTCCTGATGATTGAGGGAACCCCTCATGAAACAGTTCTGTAGAGATGAAGCAGTCTTGTGATTTTTCCCACACCTACATATTGCGCTCTACCACGGTATCGAGCACTATTCTCTGGATAATCCAATCAAGACATATATATATATATATATATATATATATATATATATATATATATATATATATATATATATATATATATATATATATATATATATATATATATATATATTCCTACATATGTTTACTTTGCAGTTGGCTTTCGGCTCCCCGCCCAATATATATATATATATATATATATATATATATGTTTCCCTCTTACACACATGTAATAGGGATGTGTACTATGGCTTTGAGTTGTTTTTTTCTCTTGGCCTCAGTCTGGACCCTCTCTACAGACTAATTTTTTTATTTAATTTTATTTTAATGTTTTATTTATTTATTTTATTTTATTTTTTTGTCCTGTCCAGCTTCTCAGGCAAATCACATAGTTGATGTAGATGCCCATATCGGCTGTTCCGATTTACTTTACAAAAGAGAAGTGTAGGGTACTTCTCTTGTTGCCTTATTTGAATTTGACTTTATTAAATGTATTTATATTATCATTTGGTGCAGCCGGGCCGGAGCAGGAGGGGATAGAAAGAGAAAAAAAGGAAGACAGAGGGGGAAATTGTGGGGATAAGAGGGGGATTAGACAGAGAGACAAAAACAACAGCAAACACAACAATAACAACAAAAACAACAAAAACAATAGAACAACACCAGCGCATACGATATGTACAAATATGATAGTAAAAGTGATAGAAAAGAAGCAATTAGTGAAATAAATAATAATATAGAAATGTCAATAAGCATTTTTACACTACAACTGAAGCAATACAAATACCAATACAAAAGGGGCTATTGATTATGAACAATACCAATGGTTCACTTCTATTATCAACAATACAGTTGTCTTTTATTTTTTTTTCCCATTCCTCCCACTTGTTTACCTGTATCTCACCTTTTTTGTAAGGGGTGCCGGAAGTTGGCAGACCCGTCAGCAATCCTGTTCTGCCTCCCTGTAATGTTTGTCTGATCTTGAATGGAATTGTGCTGAAAATTTAAATTTCCCCTCGTGGATTAATAAAGTATGTCTGATTTGGATTCGAATTCGGATATATATATATATATATATATATATAGTTATTCATACATATACATGTGTATATACAGTATATCAATATATACATTTATGTATACATTTATATATATATATATATATATATATGTACAGTATGTGTGTGTTTCATTATATGAATTATTATATTATAATGCATATTATAATAATATAATGGATAAATAATTAGGCAGAACAGTGAAAGAGGGATTAGTGCGTCTGCTTCACATTACGAAGGTCCTGAGTAGTCCTGGGTTCAATCCCGGGCTAGGGATCTTTCTGTGTGGGGTTTGCATGTCCTCCCCGTGACTGCGTGGGTTCCCTCCGGGTACTCCGGCTTCCTCCCAATTCCAAAGACATGCACCTGGGGATAGGTTGATTGGCAACACTAAATTGGCCCTAGTGTGTGAATGTTGACCATCTATCTGTGTTGGCCCTGCGATGACGTGGCGCCCCTTGCAACCCCAAAAGGTAATAAGCGATAGAAAATGGATGGATGGATATATAATTAATAATTATTATAATTACATATTAATAGTATGTGAAAGTTCCACTTCTACCTTGTTTACTTCTGTGACGATCTCTTTAAAGCTTGTAATCAATTAGAAATATCAAACAGCTAAAACTCAAACATGGATTCATGTGGACAGTGTTTTGCATTTTTCCCATCATGCCTTGCAATGGCTTTAAAAGGGTGTAATTTCGATTTTTTTATTTTTTTTTAATGGTGATTGAACATTTTTATTTATTTTTTTTTTTTTTAATAATATCCGCAAAGTATGTTTTTTTTTTGTGCTGGTAGATTTTTTTTCTGCACAATGATTAGGATAAGTTGTTTTGATTGGGTCCTATAAGTAATTGGTGCTCGGGGGGGATTTCGGGAGATTTTCGGGAGAAAATTTGTCCCGGAAGATTTCCAGGAGAGGCGCTGAATATTGGGAGTCTTGGCAAGTATGACTGCAGCCAAGTTCTTTCCGCTACGGCGTGGCCCCAGTGTCAAAAAGGAAGTGTTTACATTAATCGGTCGTTAAAAAAATGAGTGCTGTTATTTAAATTTATAGTTAACGCGTTATTACCTCGTTAACTTTGACAGCATATAGTCCATGGACACAGGAGAGCTTTGGGGTCAAACTGTCAATTTCTGTTCATTTCATTTTACTATTGACTTCGTTTTGCTCACATAATTATATGTAATTAAAGAGAATAAGGAAAAAATAAATAATTATGTTTATATTGTAAAATTGTCTTATAATAATAGTAGTGCGGTCAATCAATTAACAATTCATGTCAGATTTATCACAGGGTTGATGTGGATTGGTTTGATTATTCGCTATTAAATATATATATTTTTTGGTTTCTATAATTGTGTTCCATGTTGCATGAGCAAAGACTGTCATTAAAGAAAAGAAAATCTTGTATTTGCACTTATTTTGTTCATTAAACACTTTTAACATCTTGTTCATCATAATAAAGTTTGTTTTTTGAGACAAACATTTAACCACACCAATGTGGACCTGCTCTTCATTTTGTACTTTTACTTTAGTCATTTACAAATGTGTTGCTACAGACATTTCAGGAATTGTTTTATCATTCTTCACTGCAGAAGGGTGAATCGCCATATATTTTTCAATCAGAAAAACAATTATTATAGAAAATCTGAATTAATATGCATGTGTCAAACCGTTAAAAAAGTTTGTTTGTACAAATGTTGGTTTTGTTTTCCTAACATCTCTGTGGTGTGTTATCCAATTACAATCATGATCAACAATTGAAATGCAAAACTCACAAAATAATTCAATGATCTTGCAAACTCTCCAAGTAAAAAAGTATCAGATACCATTCCTCTATTTACTTGGTATGAATACTAACATTTTTAGTATCTGCTACCTTTACTCTGGACATTTTCTCTGCTTTGGAATGACCGGAAGGCAACAGCCAATGTACTTCAGTTTCTGGTGTTAACAGTTTCTAAAATAATGACCAGCAATGTTTAGCCACTATTTGTGTCATTGTGCTGCCTAACCAAAGTTGAAAAGACCTATTAAGGCCCATTTCCTACCACTTTTTGTCAGTTAAAATATTGTTTCCCTCGACATCCTTTCTTTCAGCTCTACATTCAGACAACTACCCTTACCATCTCCATGAACCTGAGTGCCTCAGTAGCACTGGGCATGCTCTACATGCCCAAGGTGTACATCATTATCTTCCACCCTGAGCTGAACGTACAGAAGAGGAAACGTAGCTTCAAGGCGGTGGTCACAGCCGCTACGATGTCATCACGTCTGTCCCAGAAGCCCAGTGAAAGACCCAATGGAGAAGCCAAGACTGAGCTGTGTGAGAACCCTGCCACTGACCCCATGAGTGAGTACTCCTTTATAATATCATGTTAACTGTTCACAATGGTATCTAGAAACATTCATACATAAACTAAAAACTGATAAGCCTGACAGTTTATCTTTTTTCTCCTTTAGTTGTCAAAGCCTGTACTGTTGGACTTCTTTAGGATCTACATTTATATCTGTGCTATTGAGGTTTTTTAATGGTTTTCCCAAGAGTGTTGAGTGGTGTGTCTTACTGCTACTTCTCATATATATCTTAGAGTTCCTTTCCTGCACTAGAAAATCCCATTTGGTCGATTTAATTGGTTGTGTGCTGCGGTAAAAAGTGTGTTTAAGGCTTCATAGAAGGGGTCTGCGGTTATCTGCAAGACCTGTAACCTAAGTGTGCTGGATGAGGAAGTGGGACAGAAACATTTGAAGAAGGACAGTTCTATTAATGAAGTGGAAGAAATAATGTCTTTAGAACATTGTTACTCAAACCACCCCTCATCTGACTCAGCAGTCTGTAGGATTATTTAGGGTAATAGTCTGTGCGGTCCAAATACAATATTGTGACAAAAGTATTTGGACATGTACAGCTGATCTCAACACCTTAGACCAGGGCTAATTAACCTGTGGCCCCAAATCCCACCTGAGACTGAAATCATATCAGACCCTGGGGTCAGTTCAAAACCTGGGAGACAAGCATTTTTGCAATAAATTTGTAAAATCACTTAAGTGCTCCTGTTATACGGAGGAACTTGGACCACTGTGAACACATTGAATTTACAGTTTAACCTTGCTAGCAAACATAAAACATTGGTAATCAAACTTGTGATTTACATAACGAAGGCATTACACAAAGCCCCCCTTTAAGTCCTCTCCTTTTTCGTAATCATAATTGGTTTTGTATTGTGATTTATGTAACGAAGGTATTGACGTAGCTTGTTTACTTCAGAATTTATACTAGTGGTGTTAGCATACTTGCCAACTCTCCCGGATTTTCCGGGAGACTCCCGAAATTTAGCGCCTCTCCCGAAAACTTCCCGGGACAAATTTTTTCCCGAAATTCAGGCGGCGCTGGAGGGGGCGTGGCCTCCAGCTCCATGCGGACCTAAGTGACGTGTGGACAGCCTGTTTTCACGTCCGCTTTCCCACAATATAAACAGCGAGCCTGCCCAATGACGTTATAACTGTAGAATGATTGAGGGCGAGTTCTTGTTTTCTTATGTGGGTTTATTATTAGGCAGTTTCATTAACGTCCTCCCAGCGCGGCAACAACACACAACCACAGCTGTCACGTTTTCGTCTACCGTAAAGCAGTTTGTCTGCCGTAAACAGCATTGTTGTGACACTCTTAAACAGGACAATACTGCCATCTACTGTACATGCAGATGGTTAGAAAAGATGGACAATTCAACCCTTAACTCAACAATGAGTGTTAAGTGTGTGTATATGTGTAAATAAATGAACACTGAAATTCAGGTATTTCTCTTATATATATATATATATATATATATATATATATATATGTATATGTATATATATACATATATATATATATATATATATATATATATATATATATATATATATATATATATAATAAATACACTTATATATATAGCTAGAATTCAATGAAAGTCAAGTATTTTGTATATATTTTACACATATTTATATATTATATTTATTTATATATTATATATATTTTCTTATATAATATATATATATATACAAATGTATATATATATGGGAAATAGTTGACTTTGTGAATCTAGTTGTAAATATACTCATCCCCTCTTAACCACGCCCCGCCCCCAACCACGCCCACGCCCCACCCCCCACCTCCCAAAATCGAAGGTCTCAAGGTTGGCAAGTATGGGTGTTAGTCAATGTTACATTTTAGTTTCTCTCTTTTTCATCATGTTGGCAATTCAACTGGTAGGCTGTGAGTTTAGTTCAAAAAAACTTGTGAGGGACTCACTTTTTTTTTGCAAATTCCTAAAAACACTAAAGTGCTGTCATTGAGATGATCATTGACCGTTTTTTTGCAGAAGATCCTTAAAAACAATAGAGCACTCCTGTAACCCTGACAAAATATATAGACCGAAATTAAATGTCTACGGTAAAGGATGCTGGTTGTTTTGACTATACAACATAAGAATATTAATAAGAAGTCCAGCCCCGGTCCTTACATTTCTGGAAATATGGCCCCCAAAACTACTGTAAATAGTTGAATATCCCTGCCTTAGACATAGACCAACACACAACTACAACGCAAATCAGATATTCAACAGACCAGCTCAATGGGGTTAACATGGGGAGACTGCACTGACTTTGACACTCTTGTTCTTTTTTCCTGCGGCACTTCCAGTTGGACTTGTGTTTTAGGATGAACCTCTGACCAACAAGGTGCACACTGTACCAGAGGGTAGTGCATGGCACTGCAGAATGCAGTGGTAGCTGTTTGTTGGCTGATTTGGGGTTGATCACTATTAACAGTTAATTGCTCTTAAAAACCAATTTACTTTTTTTCCATGGGCAAAATCAAATCAAGTATTTTGCTAGTAGTCTGATGTGGTTCCAAGTTGAGCTATATAAGTGACATGCACCCCTGCTAGTAGTTCACTTATTGGTGGTTTCATCATTTCCACACTGTTGCAACCTTTGATGATTAATAGCTGGAAATGAAGAAACTCATTAGTTCTTATTGCTGGGCACTGAACCACACATTCTCCACACTTTCCACTTTGCAGTCATCTGTTCAACACCACTAGCCCTAAACCCTGACATTTGCTTACCCTTGTTCTTGAGTGTCGTCGTTTGTTTCTTCGTCTCATTATAACTCTGTGGTGGTGCTGTTTTATCTGCAGCATTATTTTAAAATCACCCTCTCCCCGTAAACAGAGGCAAGTAGCCTCTAGCTGAGCCAACACAATATTCATTCTTGCATCTTGCCAAGACCTTTTTGGACAACACATACAAGCCCTCTGGCCTCTGACATGAAAGTTAAAACCATTACAATGTGGCAAACAGGAAACACCTCTGTATTTGTTCTAATTTACAACTCGTGTAGGGGTTATGGTAAAGTGTCCAGTAGAAAGGCAGGGTCGGACCAGATGGTGCTGTATAAATGTTTATTGACAAATGTGTTATTTTGTAATCCGCCAAGGCGAATTGCTGTCAGTGACAAGTATGTCATTTAAACAGTGGCTACTGTCTGACCGGCAAATTGGATTTTTTTTTTTTTCATTGTGTTTTGGTGCTTTAAACCTCAGGGACATTCAATTTTAATTATTTTCAAATCCAAACAGGAAATTAAATTCCTTGAGTTTTTGAAGGCCGTAAAATATTTTGGATTCAACTTTTGAGAAAGGAAGGCCTTACAGTCCAGTTGGAAAAGTGCTAAAGAGCTAAAGAGCAAGTGTGCTAAATTGATGCATATAATTAGCGCGATGAAGGAAGAAAATACACGTCTCACTTGGCCGAATAAGTTAAAGTTGTGAAGACTGTGTGGCATAACGATGCCGGATTTGTTCCTCCTTAGATGCGTCGGCAAGAACACAGCAAAAGGTAAGAAATAACGATTTATTAAACTCAAAACAGGCTAGAACAAAAACACTGGTGCTAAGAGAAAAAAAGCAAACACATGGCGCTAGTATTGAGGCTAGGAATAACAAACAAAACACAAACACTTGGCACGAAGGCACAAAGAGAGAAAACAAAACGACTGTCATGAAAGCTAGGAATAAAATACAGCTTAGCATGAGAGCTAGCGAGTAATAGAATCGATAGCAGTCGTCACTAGTTGCGTATAAGCAAATTAGGATCCCAGGCAGAACAACGAAAAGGGGCCAGCTAAATAAGGCAGTAATCAAGATAGAAATAGGTGTGCTTTCAAAAGAAAGGGGCAGGTGAACTAATAAGCTACCATGGTGACAAAGCAATCAGGAAATAAGGAGTCAGACGGAGAGTGATACAAAAATGGAAACAAAACAACAGTCTGTGAAGATCCAAGAAGCAGATCGCAACAAAAGTGCTGCTATTATTGCACGTAGCCCTATTGCACAAGTAGTTACATTAACAGATGTGTTTAAGCATGGGCATTTGCACCAAAAACAGCATACATAAGTTTATTTATGTATGAAATGTTGCACAAAATATGACTACATAACTTTAGAATATAAATAAGAATAAAAAAAAAAACAAAGTCTTCGGAGAGCTTTTTTGAAAAAGGGTAAAGGTTTGGGCTCTCACTAATTCAGCTTTACTTTTCATGCACTTTTTTCATGCATTTTATCTGCCACACGTGAAAGGCCAGTCTTTGATAATCATGCCTGGATTAAAGTGTCCCCTGGTGCAAAAAAAGGTTGGGGATCCCTGGTCTAATGTAAAAAAAAAAAAAATGATGATCTTTAACTTTGGTGACTTTTGGCTTTTCTCAGTGCATATAGAATGTTGTCATCATAGTTAACTGTACATCCATCATCGGCTGATTATCTTTCTTGTTAGTATGAAAAGAAAGATGACTGACAGCTCATGCAAATCTCACATCATAAGACCCTGAACGCCTCCTCTCCCGCATCGTGTCTAATCACGCGGAGCGATCACGGCGCCCACAGGTGCAGCAGCCCCTCAAAAGCCGTCTTTGAATGATGTCTACGGAATGACTGATTTTCCTGGGAATCTCTCCAAACAGCACCAACAGTTGTCACACTCATCTGTCAGGAGTGGAATAAGCTTTTACAGTGTGTACACACGGCTGATGGAGCAGATATATTCTCCGTAGGGGGTGGTCCAAACCATCTCCTACAACTGTCTCTGTGGCACATCACAAGTTCCCAAGCGAGTCAGCCGATCTCCAGGATGCCATCCCAAAAGTGCATCGTGTCATCTGCTGTGTGGGCCTTTCACCTCCATGAATGTCTTCTCGCCTCATCTCTCCACTGCCCGAGCACCCTTTCGTCCCTCTTGACCTTTTTTTTTGCAGCAGTGGAAGTGACATTCATTAATGGCGAATTTATGTGCATGACCGCCCGAAACCTGAACTGTGGCGCCACCATCCCCGGAGACTGTCCGTCAATGCCCGTAACCATCAGAGCGCCAAATACCTCGCTTTTAGCGCCTGTCAGCCCTGGAGGAGACGACTCGGAGTGATTTATAGGATTATGAAGATGAGCGGTACTGCAGCTTTGCACTGCTATTGATGTGGTTTAATAGCCTCACAGAAAAAGTGGGATTTTCTTTAATTCAAAAACGCTCATCACTCACTGTCCTCGACTTACACAGCAATCACAATGCATGTGAACGCAACGTGTTTATTCCTGTCTTTCTTCTCCAGTGGTAAAGTTGGGGTAACTCACAGTGTTGTGTCCACTTGTTACTGATATTTGGTATTTGATATTTGATATTTGGAGTTACAACATGGGATTTTCTCCTATGTCCCACTCTCCCTTGTGGAGGGGGTCCGGTCCGGTCCGATCCGGTGGCCATGTACTGCTTGCCTGTGTATCGGCTTGGGGACATCTCTGCGCTGCTGATCCGCCTCCGCTTGGGATGGTTTCCTGCTGGCCCCGCTGTGAACGGGACTCTCGCTGCTGTGTTGGATCCGCTTTGGACTGGACTCTCGCGGCTGTGTTGGATCCATTATGGATTGAACTTTCACAGTATCATCTTAGACCCCGCTCGACATCCATTGCTTTCCTCCTCTCCAAGGTTCTCATAGTCATCATTGTCACCGACGTCCCACTGGGTGTGAGTTTTCCTTGCCCTTATGTGGGCCTACCGCGGATGTCGTAGTGGGTTGTGTTGTGGTTTGTGCAGCCCTTTGAGACACTAGTGATTTAAAGCTATATAAGTAAACATTGATTGATTGATTGATTGAAGACGACGATATCTCAAGCGTGTTATTTTTTATGATTTCTCTCAGATGTTTTTGTGTGAGTCAAGCAAAAACTAAAAGGGCTGTTTGGAACTGACACTGACATCGTAAAACCTTTGGTCCGTCGGCCAAATCAAGCAAACATTTTTTGCAGCAAATTCCTAAAAGACTAGAGTGCTCCTGCTTTAGAAAATAATTTGGACCACTGTAAACACATTGGTGGATCTTTGCATTGACATTTTAACCTCAATGGCGAACATACAACACTGGGGTCCAAACTCGTGATGTACATAACTGAGGTATTCCTCAAGGCACCCCTTTAAGTCCACTTTTTGGGGGTTACAACATGGGATTTATGTAAGTAGGGTCTTATTGTTGTTTACTTCAGATGCAGTCAGTAGTCATTTGTTCAGCTGCTTTAGTTATACTAGTGGCGTTCCTCAAGGTTCTATTTTAGGTCCTCTTTTTTTTTTTCATCATTTGGGCTATTCAACTGGTGGCTCGTGAGTTTAGTTCCAAAAACCTGTGAGACTCACATTGTTGCAAGCAGATACTTAAATCAGTTGAGTGCTGTCATAGAGATAATTGTTGAACATTATTTTGTTTGCAGAACGTCCTTTAAAACAGCATAATGTTGCTGTTACTCTGACAAAATATTTTGACCAAAATCAAACGTTTACTGTAGAGCAGGGGTAGGGAACCTATGGCTCCAGAGCCAGATGTGGCTCTTTTGATGACTGCACCTGACTCTCAGATAAATCTTAGCTGACATTGCTTAACACGGTATGTAATGAATAATTCCACTGGTAATCACAGTGTCGAAAATAACGTTCAAAATACAAAACTTTATCATCCATTTTAATCCATCCATCCGGTTTCTACCGCACCTGTTCAAGAAGTCGCATTAATGGTAAGAAGTATTTTATTTATTGTTGGTTAGCTTCAGAATAACAATGTTATTAAAAAGAAAAGGAGACTTATTATACTCAAAAAATGTTGGTCTTACGTAAAAATGCACGCATTTAGTTGTATTCAGTCCTAAAAAAAAATATCATATGGCTTTCCGGCAATACTTTTTAAAATATTTGGCTTGTATGGCTCTCTCAGCCCAAAAAAATCCCCGACCCCTGCTGTAGAGGATGCTGGTTCTCCTGGAAAATATCAAATAAGAATAATAGTAAAGGAGAAATCCGGCACTTTGGCCATTAGATTTCTGGAAATGTGTGCCCTAAAACAATTTATTTGATTATCTCTGCCTTAGAGTATTAAATAAACATATTTAACCACAAAAAGCCTGATTTACTAAGAACTTAGAATACCACGTGCGAAACAGTGTGTGCAATCTATAAAATAGCGTGTACTATTAGTGGGTGTGTTGCATGAAAGAGTTGCAGACTGTCCACACCCGGTCAGTCATGGGCGGGCAAGGCTTACTCTATGAGCTGGCCTGGGCTGGAAGCTGTTTATTCTATTTTATTTATTTATTTTTTACATCGGAGGAGGTCAAATAAGACTGTGAGTAATCAAAACAAAGGCACATTGACTAAGATAATAAAACAAGTATTGTTAGTAAAAGTATAAATACGAGACAAAGACGTTGACAGAAACTAATCCAATCATATTTAATTTCGTCTTGTCAATGGGTGGAACACATTTGGAATATATCAAATTGCAGCTCTTAAGTGGCGTTCATTGAAAGAGGGGTAGGTGTTAGGTAAGAGCGAGAGCCAATCAGATGCTATTCTTTGCGGGATAAGGAAGTCACCGCCAAAAACCAATACTGTATGTGTGGCTTTAACATGTAATATTTTTACACCAGGGTGATGGTGAACAGGAAACATTTCACATTTACTGCTATTATGCCATGCAGGCATCGATTTGACACAACTGTAAGTCAAAAGGATTATTTGTTGCTATTACTTTTGCGCCAAAAACTGATTCTGTGTCAAAAATTGATTCAACATGCTATGAAAGCGCATAAACACTTTCGGGCTTCTTCTGTTCGCAACTGGTTAGTAACTGTCAGGCTTGTCCCTGACACTTTGGTTATGTTTTATTTTTTCCTCTGTGTTTGTCTTTATTTCCTGTCAGCGCTTTTATTTTGGTTGTTTCTGCTTTTCTCCCTGAGCGCTGTTTCCCCTTAGCTGCGGCTGATTGGCACCTGCCACACCTGTGTCAATCAGCCGGCTGCTATTTAAACCTGCTTTGCCCTCCTGTCAGGGCTGGAGTATTGTCGTTGTAGCAGTAGCTACTGCCTGTATGTTGTATCTGGATAGCTGTTAGCCGTTTCCTGTATGTTGTGAGCTGTCTTCTTGTTCCTCGTTCCCTGTTTTCCTGGTATCCTGTTTCCTGTCTCCTAGTTCCCTGGTTTTACCTTTATTTTGGACATTAAAATTATGTTTTTTTGCACCAAGCCCCTCTCTGCATCTTGGGGTTCTTCACCAACATTTTGTGACAGTAACTACATGTATGACCAAACACTTACAGTAGTGGTTATCGTAAAGATACGTGTTTGAAATTATTTAAGTAGGCTGACCAGATTCTGAATTCCCAAAAAGAGGACTTTTATATGCGTGCCAAGGCGGGCAGCAAGCCAAGGCCGGGACTAGGTGAAATTTTGCCAATGATACTTGAACTTGCTTTATAAATAATATATTTATTTAAATAAAACATTTTCCTCCTCTGCTGACACCAGTGTTGGGGCTAAGAATTTTCAAAATGAGGTCCTATGGACCCCATCAAGTCATAAAAATGGGTCCCACTTTATTGTAAGCGTTTTGAAAACAAATGATAGATGTATACATTGTTACAATGTGAGACACTGTATGTCTCACATTGTATATTGTGTTTTGGAAAAAAGGTTGTCATAAATGTTAATTCACAAAAGAAAGTATTAAAAAAAAAGAATACATATGTGTTTACATATGTAAATGTATTCAGTTATAAACATTCATTCACTTTCTTCTTTCCTTCACTGATCTAAATTTTACCGCTACTGGTAGTTTTTTCTATGTTTTCATTTAATAAGTTGTAGGTGTATTTATTTCAGTATAAAAGTGTAAAAAGGGTTTTGCTTCGGTCATGAAATGATGATAATGGTGTGCCAGGGCATACATACAATACATTGTATATTTAACGCTTAAATCTCTGGAGTCCTACGTCAACTTCAGATCCATTCCTCATTTCAAAATGTTTTAGGTGTTTTTATGGGGGGTTTTTTTGGTTTGTTTTCCGCCCCGTTTTGTCAGGTAAAACTGTTTTTTGTTTTTTCATGGCAAACACCCAAATAATGTAAAATCTTCCACCACCATTATTTTCAAGTGGAATATTTGATGTGACGTAATCGGGGTTGAGGTAGTGGTGGTGGTGGTGTGTGTGTGTGGGGGGGAAAGAGTTAGTGTTGCAAGGGGTTTTGGGTATTTGCTCTTTCGTGTTATGTTGTGTTACGGTGCGGATGTCTCTCCCGAACTGTATTTGCCATTCTAGTTTGGTGTGGATTCACAGTGTGGCGCATATTTGTAATAGTGTTAAGTTGTTTATACGGCCACCCTCAGTGTGACCTGTATGGCTGTTGACCAAGTATGCCCTGATTAGCAATCAAACCACTATCTCGCTCTCTCTGTCTCTGCCCCTCCCTCACAAATTGTGCTGCGTGTGCACACTTTCACACTTTGTTTTGATTTTAACCCCTTCTAAACCTTATAAGTACATTGAAAATACACGCAACCCTGACTCAATGGTATGGTCAGCTTAATTTTAGACTTTAGCCTGTCCAAAAAATGACAGAGATGGGCTTTCTATGGTAATAATGACATTGTAAAGGATCCGATGTCAATGTGCTAAAAGCTTTTTTGTATAAAAGCTACATACAAAAATTTGTGATATTTATTCATGCACATAATAAATATTATTCAAGTGTTTGGATATATTCATTCAAGCGAGTTGCATATATGGCAATGAAGTTCATGTACTGCTCTGTTAACGTTTTGAAGTAACTTCTATACCCATAAAAGAGTTACATTTACTGTATGATAATAAAGTACTTACAGTACTGTACTGTTTACTTTTTGAAGTTCCCTTAATACCTATAAGACAGTTACATATATGATAATGAAGTACATATACTGCACTGTTAATGTTTTGAAGTAATTTCTATACCCATAAAAGAGTTACAAATATGATAATAAAGTACTTACAGTCCTGTACTGTTTAGTGTTGAAGTACCCTTTAAAAGGCTAAAATCATCTGCACATTTCAAAGTGGCCTTTTGTACCTCAATCATGCTGTTAAATCAGCATCTTGATATGCCACATCTGTGAGGTGGAATGGATTATCTTGGCAAAGAAGAAGAATAGGTATTTTTTTGTTTCGTCAAAGTTTTACATCTTTGAGTTCAATTCATGGAAATTGGAAGCAAAAACAAAAATGTTGCATTCATATTTTTGATTCAGTATATGTATTTTATCTGAAAAACCAAACGTCATGGAAGAAATACTAAAGGACACCAACAATTTGTCTAAATTAACCCTTTAAGTGTCCTAGCAGCTATGAAATAATAGAACGTTGCTGAATAGACAATATGTCCTAATATTTTTTATGTCTGACCGCCCAAAATGTTGACAGACACGTACGTTTGTCCTACGTGTGTCTGCAGCCGTGTGTGGAACTGTCAGTTTGCCCATCCTTCTGACACGTGCTAAATAAAATAAAAAATAATAATAATAATTAAAAAGTGTTTTTGCAAAATTCTGATGAGAGTTAATGAATCACATTGCGCTTGCTAAATATTTATTATTGCATTTTCTCCTCCAAGTATTGTGGGCGTTTTGATATTATGCATAATAATGAAGACAGAGTTGCAGAATAGATTGCACTTTTTATTTCGCTCACTTAACAGATGCAATCCACTTTTCACACGTTTTAGATCAGCTTTGCATGTGCTACCAGGTTTGCATATGTTTAAGTACAAAGCGACCTTTCGTAAATCAGGCCCTCAATACAGGAGCCGTACAGTACGTGACAGAGTCAGCTCCATCTTTCACATGCTCCAGCGGTTCCATCTTGTGCTGCCTGCTGGAGTAAGAGAAACACATTCTACCAGCAATAGGTGGCAAAATGATCGCCTGTATAAACTGACGGACGTCCTCACAAATATCAATAAGAATGATTAAATGCATTGGCGAAAATGTGAATTTTCTGTCCTTGCTTCGATCTTTTTTACATTGTTAAAGTCAAATATAGCCGAGGGGGTAATTGTTCAAGCCTCTGATGGGCACATCAATCAGTCTGAGGTGTAAAAGTAGGCACTATTTTTTCACCTCGGTGCGCCGCTCAAGTACCCACAACCTGTAGAAATGTACATACGGCAGCTTTGCGGTCTGCGTGAGGCTTCGCACATTTCCACATCGACAGTCTTGATACATCTCAACTTTGCAGTGAAAAAGGGCGTATGGCAGGTTTTTTTCAGCGTACACGAGGTTCTTAGTTTTGTGGAAATGTGGCCCCCAAAACAGTTTAGTTGAATATCTCTGCAATGGAGTATTTGAATAAACATACTTAACATACATAGTGAGTGCAGAGCCCTGCAGCCAAAACAAACATTGCAAAGTAACTTTTTATGAATACATACTCGATGCTTTACAGCAGGGGTTTCAAACATGTGGCTCGCTGGCCAATTGCAGCCCGCGAGATGTTATTTTGCGGCCCGCACCTTCATAAGAATATTTGATGTTGGTGCGGCCCGTGAGTTTCATATGAATGACGCTTTACAGCGTCATACTTGTATACCCTCGATTTTTCCGGGAGACTCCCAATTTTCAGTGCCCCTCCAGGGGTAATCATTCTCCCGAAATTCACCCTAACAACAAAAATTAAAGGGGCACTGTGGAGGCACTACCTTTAGTGTCCACTATAATCTGTACAAGCAGCGTGTCAGCTCAGCCGCATGTTGTATTTGGCTTCTGTAGACGCAGTAAGCGACTGCAAGACATAGTTGAGTAACAGCCACACAGGTCACACTGAGGGTGGCCATTAAAACAAGTTTAAAGGGGAACATTATCACAATTTCAAAAGGGTTAAAAACAATAAAAATCAGCTCCCAGTGGATTGTTTTATTTTTCGAAGTTTTTTTCAAAATTTTACACCTCCCGGAATAGCCCTAGAAAAAGCTTTAAAGTTCTTGATTTTCCCTATTTGCGATGTGACTGTCCATTTCCCTGTGACGTCATACAGGGCTGCCAATACAAACAACATGGCGGTTACCACAGCAAGATATAGCGACATTAGCTCGGATTTCAGCGGTTTAAGCGATTCAACAGATTACGCATGTATTGAAACAGATGGTCGGAGTATGGAGGCAGATAGCGAAAACGAAATTGAAGAAGAAATTGAAGATATTGAGTGAATAGCTATTGACGCTATTCGGCCATAGCATGGGTGTACCTAATGAAGTGGCCCATAGCATCGCCGGTAAAATGTGCGGACCAAACGATCAGGACTTTCGCATCTTGTGACACTGGAGCAACTTAAATCCGTCGATTGGCAAGTGGTTGTTTCGCATTAAATGTGGGTATCTAGTTCCAAATGTACATGCAGCAAGCGTAAATAGCACGTTAGCATCGATTAGCGTAGCATGTTAGCATCAATTAGCTGGCAGTCATGCCGTGAGCAAATATGTCTGATTTGCACATAAGTCAATAACATCAACAAAACTCACCTTTGTGATTTCGTTGACTTAATCGTTGCAAATGCATCTGCAGGTTATCCATACATCTCTGTGCCATGTCTGCCTTAGCATCGCCGGTCAAATGTGCAGGCATTCTGGCAAATTCAATGGGGGTCTGGCGGCAGATTTCTTGCCAGTGGTGCAACTTGAATCCCTCTCTGTTAGTGTTGTTACACCCTCCGACAACACACCGACGAGGCATGATGTCTCCAAGGTTCCAAAAAATAGTCAAAAAAACTGAAAATAACAGAGCTGAGACCCAATGTTTCCAATGGGTTGAAAATGAAAATGCCGGCTGTATTACCTCGGCGACGTCACATTCTGACGTCATCCCCTCCAGACCGATAAACAGAAAGGCGTTTAATTCGCCAAAATTCACCCATTTAGAGTTCGGAAATCGGTTAAAAAAATACATAGTCTTTTTTCTGCAACATCAAGGTATATATTGACGCTTGCATAGGTTATGTGATAATGTTCCCCTTTAAAACTGTTACAAATATGTGCCACACTGTGAACCCACACCAAAAAAGAATGACAAACACATTTTGGGAGAACATCCGCACTGTAACACAACATAAACACAACAAAACAAGTACCCCGTATCCCATGGAGCCCTAACTCCTCCGGGTCGCGAGAGTTGACAAGTATGTTGCTAGGGCAGGAAAACCATTCAAAGAAGGTGAATTCATTAAGAAGTGCATGTTAGATTTTTTTAAAGAAATCTTTTCTTGCGGCCCAGCCTCACCCAGTGTCTGCATCCAGTGGACCCCAGGTAAATTGAGTTTGAGACCCCTGCTTTACAGGTTGTATGTAGTTCAACAACTTAAATAGAATTATATCTGTATAAAATATCAAAACGGTACAACGCTAGTCATGCTGTCGCCGCTACAGATTATAATAAGCACAAATTGACCTACACTTGCTGGGAATGGCTGCCTGGCCTTCCTGCTGTATATAGTTAATAGCCAAACGCTGTTGCAGACTCAGTGATGTTTTATTCATCATACTTGCAGCCCAGGAACACAAAATGCTAGAAAGGACTTTAATTGCATAGCCCTGGAGAGTTGGTTACCATGGCAACATTAAAGGCGTACAATGAGAATCTATTGGAATGTGTTTAATTAAGGGAGCGTACGACAACCTTTTTTCATTGTGCTGAGAGAATGACAGCTGTGACTCACACATCTTCGCTGACGGACTGACTGCCTGCCCTTTGTGCCAGTGACGCGCCACCTATAAAATAAATCCCCCACCATCATTTTGAACCTTAAAAACTTCACTTGGTGGAAGTTGTGACGATTTTGCAAGAGAGCTGGCACCTTGAACGGCGAGGTGAGGTCCCACATGAACGCGCTCAGCCACGTTCCCATGGCAATCCTCACTGGGAACACATTGCTCGCCCTAGCCTTTGTTCGCTGCCCTTTTGTGTGTTGTTTGTTTTAATTGTTGGTGGAAATAGAAAGGTGTAGCATTCACATGGAATTGATATGCATGGCTAAATGTGACTGATCACAGCTGATGACAAGAATGCACTCCCAAAAAATTGGCCTGCAAATTAATTTTGCATTGCTCAGAGTTGTTTTTTTCCTTCTTGTTCAGGTCAAGCAACCAAGAAAACATACGTGAGCTACAACAACCTCAGGATCTGAGGTGCCGGAGGGGAGAAACACTGCTTGTCCGTCATTTGTGATTGAAGAGAACGCTAGAGAAGCTCCACAGAAACGGGAGACGAGCGCAGGCATCCCAGCACCACCTGCAGCACCAGTACACTCACACCGGGATGGTGGACCGCATCCCAACCCCATCCAGACTTGAGAGAGACTAGCGGTGCTGTGGGCTGCTGAGGCCTCCTGTTGAAGCAAAGTGTTGACATTATTGACCCGGCCGACCCTGGCGGAGAACAAGCCGCCCGCTAAAAGGGTCACCAAGGACAGTGGATCTGCTTACAAGATACTTTCTTTTAAAATGTCATTAAAGCCATATTCTCTTGGGGTTCTCATTATCTGATTTCTCTCCTGTACTGTTTCTAAGTGATTTTTTTCTTCTGTGCCTCTATTGCTCCAAATACATCGAATTACCTTGAACAGCGAGCTCTGCCACACAATATATTTTTTTTCTTTGCCACAAATCAACTTAAAGGAAAAAAAAGTCAGTCCCATACGGCAAGTTTATTTGAGTGATGGGCGTTGTACGTACATATATTTTTTTTGTAAATATTTGAGAGTATTTTCATGTTTGGAGTACAAAAAATAGATAACAGTCAGTGTTCAGTGGGAGTTGGATGGTTAAGAAAAGCACCACAAAGTGTTGACTTTGCATGTGCCAATGTATGTCTGTTCTATTTGATGTAAGCAAAAACAGTGTAAAAAAAATAAATGATAATAATGATAATGAGCTTTGGCACTCCGGCGCCTTGTTTTCTTTACCCGAACTCGTTCAAAGGACAGAATATGGCTTTAATTTGGTGATGGATTGACTCCCTCCTGTATGTGCAAGCATGTTTGTTTTTCGTAACCCTCCGTTCTGTTACCTAGCAACCTTGTGAGAAACTATGAATATCAGAGCGAACGTGCAAGTTTGTTGTGATGTCTGTCAAATTATGAACATGTAATAAATGCGTTTGTTATCTTTTATACAATGAAAGCACACCGCATATCACAGTTCTTTCAGTGCACGTGTGAGTGGGCTTCATGAGACGTCTAAGCTGATGCATGAACATAATAAGTGTTGTTCATCACTGCAATGTTAACGGATGCAGATGTCATTCTCCCGCCCTCCCTCACCCCCAAACCCCTACTCCTCTAACCAGATCAGTGCTGTCAGTCATGCAGTGAAGATGAGACTTAGCAAGAGAAGTCTACAGTCACACTCCTTTACTCACCCTTCTGCTCTTTTCTGTCTCATCCCATCTTCATCCACCACTGCTGATACTCCTTCCAAGTTCCAGCAGCCGTGTCAGATCAGTTTGTCCCTGCTGAAGTCTGAGCCCTTGCGCCCGCTAAGCTCCTTTTCCTCCATCGCCCTACCTGATTCCTTTATTGATTTTGATAAGTAAGATATCGATGGATAAACATCTCCCTACGATGTGAATTATAGCACTCTGCTAACGTCTTACGAAATCAGTGAATTTGTGGTTTTGGTCACACTTTTACGACCCGTTTGATTATTTTCTTGGCTTGTGGTTGGAAAACATTTTTAGAAAACACAAAATGATAAAAGGCTAACTTGTCAAGTATTCATTAGGGCCTCTCCTTCATATTGTATATTGCAATTACCAGTGGCGGGCTGTGCGTTTCCCACCTAGGCCTTCAGTGATCTCCGTCTTCAATGATCACCTCTCAAAATACCACATTTGATTTGATTTTTTTGATTTTTAGTATGGATTCCCATTATCTGGTTGCCACAACAACCCACTAGTCTTCCTGTGGTCCACATGTTCATTGCTGGAGAAATACTATACAGGAACACATTTACACATCAACAGTGTACAAAACGGTTTATTTTCTGGCGCATTTAAAAAACTATTCAAACGTATCAGTAATTAAAACATATACCGTAAATTTCTCTGCTTGGCTGATGCAACTTCCGGTCAATAATTTTTGATTCAAAGTACACACTTCTGAAATATATATTAACTGTCCTGACCACATGATGGCGATTAATGCACATGTAACAATGCTAATTAAATGCAAGCACACACTTTAACAACAAAAAGTAACAACTTTCAGTTGTAACAGAACAGCTACTGTCAAGAACTTGCAATCTGATTGGCTATCGCAACTGTCTTTCAAGTCTATGTGTTGTCAAATTCATCCGCTAACGATCAAGTTTCAAGTTTATTGTTCTTCGGTCAATGGTCAACAAAGCAAAAAAAACAGTTGTACATTCATAGATTGAAAATAAAAAGTTGTACATTCATAGATTGAAAATAAAAAGTTGTACATTCATAGATTGAAAATAAAAAATGTTACAGACCGAAAGGGTTTAGGCTGAAGTTAAACACTTATTGCGCCTAACCCTATAAACAAATTCAAGTACAAAATAAACTTCCGAAAGTTATAAAAAGTCCTTTGCACAACATATTATAAATACACATTTTAAACAACATTATAAACAACATCATAAACAACATGAACGTAGTTCAATTTTATACACAGTACAGGCATGTGAAATATCCCTGTGTACATATAGACATTTGCACTAATTATATATACAATATACACAAACAATTGTACTTCTATTATTATTTATATCTCATGTTTAATTTTTAATTAACATTAATCGTAGTATTAACTACAATGTTAATTCAAGAGTGATATATTTTTTCAAGACATTGGTCTTAAAGTGTTTTTTAAATGTGTGAATGGAACTGGAACATTTTAAGGAATCATCCAAGCTGTTCCACAGTTGAACTCCTCTAACAGAAACACATCTACTTTTTAAGCTTGTTCTTATTTTTGCTTTCTGAAAGAAAGCTGAACCTCTGAGGTCATAGGGATTCTCTCTGGGTTTAAATCTCACTTGTAAACATCCAGGCAGCATGTGGTTATGAGCTTTAAAAGCCACAATAGTAGTATTGAGGTCAACAAGATCGTGCAGTTTTAATGTTTTTAATTTAATGAACAGAGCATTGGTATGGTCATGATAATTCGCATAAGTTACAATTCTAATCGCTTTCTTTTGAAGTAAAAATATAGAGTTGGTGTTTGATTTGTAATTGTTTCCCCAGATTTCAACACAATAGTTAAGATATGGGAGTATGAAAGAATTATATAACATGATAAGAGCCTTTTGATTCACAGAGTTTTTAATTTTATGTAACATAGCAATATTTTTTGCCATCTTTGTCTTAAGTATATTTATGTACAGTTTACAATTTAATTTATCATCTATATATATTCCCAAAAATTTTATTGAATACACCCTTTCTTCTCCATATCATCAATTCTTATATGGCGCTGTATGTTATTTTTCCTATTTCCAAAAATTATATATTTAGTTTTATTTAGGTTGATTGATAATTTATTGGCATCAAACCATTGCTTTAGTATGTGGAGTTCAATCTCTACAGTCTCTAGGAGTTGGTCAAGGTCTTGCCCAGAACAGTACAGACTTGTATCATCAGCAAAAAGAATACAGTTGATTTTTTTAAGTATTTTGGAAATATCATTAATATACAGTAAAAACAATTTTGGCCCCAGTACAGAACCTTGGGGTACTCCATGTGTTATGATCTTTTTGTCTGAATCTACATTGTTCATATGCACATACTGCTCTCTCCCACCAAGATAACTTTTCAACCAATCATGAGCAAGACCTCTGACACCATACCTATGCATTTTGTTTAAAAGTAATGTGTGATCAATGGTGTCAAAGGCCTTGCTCAGATCAATAAAAACACCAACAGCAAACTCCCTCTTATCAATTGCAGTGGTTACCTCCTCAACTAGTTCCATCACTGCCATGGAAGTGGACCTGTTAGATCGAAAACCGTATTGGTGTTCACTTAGCAAGTGATGCTTATCAATAAAACTGTCGAGTCTTGACACAAATAATTTTTCAAGGACTTTTAAAAATTGTGAGAGTAAAGAAATAGGCCTATAGTTTGTGAACTGATGCTTATCTCCACTTTTGAAGATGGGAATGACTTTTGCCGTTTTCATTTTCCTTGGGAAGACACCTTTTATTAAAGAAATATTGCAAATATAAGTCAAGGGAACAGCTATAAAATCAACAACTTCCTTGATCAGAGAAAAGTCCAAGTCACAGCAGTCTGTTGACTTCTTGTTTTCCTGAGAATTTACAATTGTTTTGATTTCACTTTCATTAACGGGGGAAATAAAAAACGATTCTAAATTGTTTTGAATGGTTTGTTCATTAAATTTTGCACTATTTTCAGGCTGTACAATTTCATTTGCTAGATTAGGTCCAACATTTACAAAAAAATTGTTAAAAGCATCAGTTATCCCTTTAGGGTCATTTATAGTTAGATTATTTTCTATAAAATAGCTAGGATGTTCCTTATGTGTCATGTGTTTTTTTTTAATGATACTATTTAAAACTTTCCACATACCCTGGATGCTATTTTTATGTTGTTCTAATAGGTTACAGTAATATGTTCGCTTGCAGTGCTTTATTATTTGTGTTAACTTATTTTTGTACGTTTTATATTTGTGTTCAGTTTCTTTGGTTCTGTACTTTAAATGTCTTCTGTAAAGATAATTTTTCTTTTTGCAAGACTTCAGTATTCCTCTTGTGATCCACGGTTTGTCTTTAACGGTGCTGTCTTTAATGACATGTTTTTTAATTGGACAGTGCTTATCGTACAGTTTTATGAAAATATTGAGAAAAGTTTCATATGCCTCATCCGGGTCTGTGGAGGTATAAACCTCCCTCCAGTCTTGGGCACATAACTCAGACTTGAATGCTGCCATAGTTTCGTGTGTTTGATGTCTAATAAATCTATATTGGACAGCTTTTTTATCTTTTCTCCTATCAAAGAAATCGTGGAAAATGCTGAATACAGGTAGATGATCGCTTATATCATTAAATAGTAATCCTGCTGTTATTTGATTCTCCGGTTGATTGGTGAAAATGTTATCGATCAGTGTGGCAAAGTCTACGGTTATTCGGGTTGGTTTTGTTATAAGGGGAAAGAAATTATTACTGTACAATCCTGTTATGAAATCTGTTGTTTTGGTACTGTCCATGGGATTCATAAGATTAATATTAAAATCACCGCACACAATATGGATTTTATTTGACTTACTAAATATATAATCAAGTTTTTCATTGAATGTATCCAAACATGATCCAGGTGTTCTATAGACACAACTGACGTTTATTTGTTTAGATTTTTCTACTTCGATTTCTACAGTTATACATTCAAATACTCCAGCAATAGCAGTAGATTTGCTTTCAATCTTCCAACATTTTAAATCTTTATTTACAAAAAGTGCAACTCCTCCTCCCCTTTTTTCAACTCTGTTTGTGGTGAATAATTCATAACCATCCAATCTCATTTCACAGCACTTGTTATCGTCGAGCCAAGTCTCTGAGAATGCAACAACACTAAATTTTTTGAACTGGCTCAAATATTCAGTAATATTGTCAAGATTTTTAAACAAGCTTCGGCTATTGAAGTGTATTACAGTAAATGATTTGTCCGTATTCACACATTTAAATTGTTCATCTGTGTAGTACTCACAGTTTCTGGTAATATTATTGTAAAGATTGCAATCGGGATCTATATCACTGCCAAACTCATTTAAATTACAGTTATAAATGATATTATCATAAAAGTCTAGTTGGGTATAATTATAATTATTACACAATTCACTACTATAAATATTATCAGTGCTTCTACGTTCAATTTCCTTATTACCAATATTGGTAAAGATATTTTTCAATTCACATTCCATTTTATTCTAGTTTATTTTTCTTTGTACAAATGACACATTTGTATCCACCTCCAGTGAAACATGTGCATAGAAAGACACACACATAATATGATCATACAGTTCAGGTCTTAAACTCACTGTGACTCACAAACACAGTTTGTTGATGGGATCGTTGTGGAGAGTCTTTATACGCCTGGATGTAGCTGTCAGCTTCGGCTACTGATCCGAGCCAAACGCGGATGCCGTCCGTCTTTGTGATGCGGAGCTTGGCCGGGTAGAGTAGCGAGGGTTTGAGTCCCATCTGGTACAAAGACGCCATCACAGTCCGGTAGGCCCTCCGCTGATTGACTACCTCAGGAGAGTAGTCCTCGTACACCCGAAAAGCATGCCCGTGGAAGTGCAGCGTTCCTCTCTTTCTAGCCTCCCGAATCAACAGGTCTTTGTTCTGGAAGCGGTGAAAGGAAAGCAGAATAGGTCGCGGCTTGTCCCCGTGTCCCGGGTTGGGAGCCAGGCTACGATGAGCGCGGTCCAGCTCAGGTGGAGAGGCGAATACTTCCTCGCCAAGTACTTCCTTCAGCAAATGGGAAAAAAACTTTGTTGGTTGCGGGCCTTCTATCCCTTCAGGTAAGCCAACGAGCCGGGCATTACTCCGCCTGTTCCTTCCCTCCAGGTCGGTTAGTTTAGCTTTTAGCTTCATGTTGTCAGCCTGCAGCATGTCACAAACAGCCTCTACTTGCTCCAACCGCTGATGTACGGATTCGGCATTTTCCTCCAAAGAGGTCAGTCTGTGGTTATGATTGCTGACCGTCTCTTGAAGTCCGTCCAGCTTCTCATTCACCTCGCAAAAGGATGTTTTGAGCTCATTTAGCAGGGTTGATCTGTGGTCCGATAAAATAGCAATCAGCTCGGATTTGCTAACAGGTGTAGCATCGGCATCTGCCTTTTCTTGTGATTTTACGGATTTGGGAGGCATTGTCAGTCAGGAAGCGTGTTGTTTGTGAGTTGTAGTGGTAGAAAGACGTTACCAGCAGTAGATGCTCGTGAAATTCAGGTCGGGTGCATGTCAAAGGAATAGTGTAGCAGGAGCTGGAGGCTAACACGTCTTCACGCCATGGATTTAAAAAAAAAAAAAAAAAAAAAAAGCCCGATGAGTATCCAATCACAGGACGCGTAAATGTCACGTTCAACGTGAGGCCATCTAGAATACCTTACTAACAACAACTCGTGATCTGATTGGCTATCGCAACTGTCTATCAACTGTATGTCAACGTTCAATTACAGTGTACGAACAACCGCGGGGCGCAGAGCAGGCTCATAGATCCGTCAAACAAGCAGGAAGTCGGGGGCTAAGCAGAGCGTAAAAAGTCAGTTTCCAAGTGGGAGATCGACAATCTAAAAAGGTCAACCAGAGAACCAGAGAGGAACAATAGGGAATCAAAGAGGAAGGCGAGACGCACAACTCGTCACGCAGGAACGGGGATTTGTGTACGCAAACAGAAGATTGCGTGGATTGATTGATTGAAGATTGCATTCTGGCCACAAATAGGAGGTTGTGCAGGCTTTTGAAGGCAGTCCTCTGATTAGCAACAGGTGTGTTGAGTGCTGATGGAAAGCAGCTGCTTGCTGCCGCCGGAGTGAAGCGTGCAGGTGCACTCTTGGAGACGCAATCAGCAGAGCGAACAGATGAGTGTGCATTAGAATGTAGTAAACGTTTGTAGACCGAAAAGGACGCAAATAGAGAGGTTCGTAAATCGAGGTTCCACTGTATTTGACTGAAACCTGAAATGAATTACATGCAATACAAATACAGGGGAAACAGAATATTTGAATATTATTTTTTGTGCAAAAAATAAAATATACAAATGTGTATCAGTAATATATTTTAAATTAGAAATATTTCCTGGTCAATTTGAGTTTTGTTAGAATAATTATGTATATATTATCACACTAACTTCAGTATGCTTAAAGTCTGTTGCGTTAGTTATTAACTATTGTGCTCAAGTTAGACTTTTTTTCTAATCTATGCAAGGACAAAACTTCTTGTCTGAGCGGTGGCCTCAGCCACATGATGTTATTATTGTTTTGGCTCGCTGGCAACCAAGGACCTCAGAGACCTCGGCATGGATGGGATGACGCCACGCAGACGAGACAGAGTCTTCAAGGATCTCACGGACGAACTCGGCGACAAGGCAAAATCACATTCCGTCACGTACTATGCGTCCTGGACCTGCTTTGCATAATATGTGACCACTCCTTTTAGAGGCAACCTCAAGGATGTTGACTATGGAACTATGAATAAAAAGGGGAACGCGGCAACTGGACCTTAGGGCGTAGGGCGAGACTCTGACTAAGTATGCAGTGCCTGCGTTCTCCTCATGAGCCCTATTTAACTCTGTGTCTGCTTGGTTCCTTGCTTCTTGTCTGATTAATAGATGTCATCAGTGTTTGAACCTGACAAGTTTTTACAGGGGTTAGTGCATGTGTCTCACAATACGAAGGTCCTGAGTTGTCCTGGGTTCAATCCCGGGCTTGAGATCTATCTGTGTGTGGTTATATGTTCTCCCCGTGACTGCGTGGGGTCCCTCCGGGTACTCCGGCTTCCTCCCACCTCCAAAGACATGCACCTGGGGATAGGTTGATTGGCAACACTCAATTGGCCCTGGTGTTTGAATGTGAGTGGGAATGTTTTCTATCTATCTGTGTTGGCCCTGTGATGAGGTAGCGACTTGTCCAGGGTGTAAAATGCCTTCCGCCCAAATGATAGGCTCCAGCAACCCCCCGCGACCCCAAACGGGACAAGCGGTAGAGAATGGATGGATGGAGTTTGTTTGAGTTCATTTAGAACATTCTGTACTGTACAAGGTTACACAGGATTATGTAAAATGTTCACAGTTACACAATTCAATATGTCTGAAGACATGTCGGAAGAAGCAGAGTTGATTTAATCCTACTACTTTTACAAATGGCAACAATCACCAAATAATGTGTTCTCTTCCTGTGTTCAGTGTACACAACTCAAATGAACTATTGACGTCAGGCCCACAGGCGAGACCTTGGAGTGAGACAGAAAAACACACCCTCACCTCGACAGGCAAATCCCAGCTCCCGAGTGTCCAAATGCCCAATGTCCCAGCACGGCCCGCGCAACCCACCTTCTGCCCACATTCAGCCCTACAACAAAACTCACAAGTCTATCTGATAAATCTGATGATTCAATCAGAGTTTTTATAGTACTCCTTATCGTGGCGCCCATATTTCTATATCTTGAGACCTGGACAACGCCCCATGTTTGACCATCAGTGCCTCGTTTTTGCGAAGCTCCAAATAAGATGCTCCCAGAGGGAAGCAGCCGCCTGCAAAAAAGTCACAATTCAGGGCCTCATATTTCAATACCTTTGTTTCTCATGATGTTTTTGTTCCAGTGCTTGGTTTCTGGGTCACGGAACAAAGCCACCTTCGCGCACTCTTGAGTAGTTTGTATTCATACTGTATTACAATATTTATTGTGTAAAAGTTTGTTTTTCTTTTTAAATGTCATATTAAATGTTACACTTGTTTTTGGAGGGCCAAGCAAGGATTAAGTTGATTTCAATTCAGTTTAATAGGAGGTGCGGATTTAAGACACGAGCGTTACAAGTTTCAAGCTTGGTCGTGAAACGCAATGTACTCGTAGGTTGAGGTACTGCTGTATTTGCACTTTGTATACTCTTACACTTGTACTAAGCCAACAAAATGAAACAAATATACAAATAGCCCAACAGAGCTATATTATGTCAATATTTTGTGAAATTGAGCATCTATTAAAACTAGGGCTGCCAAAAAAAAAGCACTAATGCTGAATATTACATCATTATTCAGTTTAGTTTAGTTTCTGTTCCAGTTTATTTCATACTTGCCAACCCTCCCGGATTTTCCGGGAGACTCCCAAAATTCAGCGCCTCTCCCGAAAACCTCCCGGGACAAATTTTCTCCCGAAAATCTCCCGAAATTCAGGCGGAGCTGGAGGCCACGCTCCCTCCAGCTCCATGCAGACTGACTTAATGTTGTGACCCTCTTAAACAGGACAATAATGCCATCTAGTGTGCATAGAATAGAATGTAAATATATTCTACATTTAAGTGCATTCAAGGAACATGCATTAGTTCTGAAGCCCACAGTAAAGAAACGTAACTTCATCGAGTCGCCTGGATAATTGACTCCAACCCAATATATTACACCGTCGACGAGCAAAATGAAGAAATACGCTTGCAAGTTCCAGAACGATTGGAAACAAGAATTTCAGTTTATCCAGGAGAGTTCGAAGGGGAAGGGGTATGTTGCCTGTAAATTTTGTAGAACAGACTTCTCCATTGAACACGGCGGCCGGACGGATATACTCAGTCATGAACGGTCAGTCAGCGAAGCCCAAAGCGTCCGCAGCGCAGGATCGTTCACAACCCAGTATCATGGCCCACCTTGCAAAATGGAGACCCGATGGTATATCTTATGCTGAGACAAAGATGGCTATGCTGATAGCTGGAAGCAACATCCCGTTCTCATTTGCGGATGTCTACAACAAATCCGTGAAGGATGTTCCCGGATTCAGTTCTGCCAATACGCAAATGGCAGAACAAAGGTTACTCAAATAGTGAAAGGTAAGTGTTGTTTTTTTGTTTTTTTAGTAACCAGCAAGCACAGTACAGTTGGTAGAACAACTGTATTTTTATTACTGTGTATTTGATAGGTGTCGTTGGAAATTCAACTATTTGTATTTATGTATATAATAAAATAAATATATATATAGCTAGAATTCATTGAAAGTCAAGTATTTCATATATATATATATATAAAATACTTGAGTTGGTGAATTATACGCCACCCCTCTTAACCACGCCCCCCCGCCCCAACCCGCCTCCGCCCCACCCCAGACCACGCCAGCCCCCCACCCCCCACCTCCCGAAATCAGAGGTCTCAGGGTTGGCAAGTATGGTTTTATTTCGAACATGCAAACGAAACATAAATACATAAATAGATAAATAATCTTTTTCTAAAACAAAAAAAGGGTACAAGATGTTCATCATAATTATTGTTTTGTGTACTTTTTGAACACTTGTAGTTTGAACAGTCTCTTAAACTGAATCATATTGGTGCTTTGTTGGATTAATTCCACAAACGGATATGCTAAATGTTTTTAGGTGTTGTACGCGCATACGAATGTTTTACATTAGATTTGATTTTCTTCTAAGAATTGGTGTACATTCCTGGGTAGCAGGTTATAGTTTGCTTTGTACATAATTTTAGCTGTTTGCAAATGCACCAAGTCACTGAATGACTCAATATCCAAGTTTTGTCAAAGTGGTGTTACCATAACACAAGCGCCAATGGGTAAATAAACCAGTAGTTAAATGCTGCAGAAACAAAACTCTTTTGAAGCCCAATTGTAGATTGATTTTTTTTTTAATTCAATCCGCAATCCTAATTTCAAAACCGTACTTTAACTGGAACCCATGATTTGTAGCCCCAAACCAGTGGTCCTCAATAGGCAACCAAAGCCTGTCAAACATTCCCCTGAATATTACGATGATACCGTTTCTGGCAAACTGCTCATGAATGGAGGAGGAGAAGTTAAATACCTGAATGGTTAATTAAGTTTACTTAACAAGCGCACCAGGGTTTGAATCTCAGTCAGTCAGGGTGAATTGTAACATACTGTAATTAGATTTGTGTTTCAATTACATTTCTATTGTATTTGTTTCAGTTTTCTCCTTTTTTTTTCTTGTTTTTAATATATTATTTAAGGATACTAGCATCTGCAGGGGGGTCTACGGGTTCAGATCTCAGTCAGTGTAAAAAATAGCATGTATCATTGTTGCTTTTCTTATAAAAGTATTCATATTTGTACTACATAAATCATATTCATATAATATTTGTATTAGTTTGTAAGTAGGGCTTCCAAAAATGAATAGTTAGCTTGTGATTAATCGCAAAACAATATTGCATGTATCATGAATGATGTAATGCATAAACACAGATTCATCACAAAATATACTTTGACTGTACATGCTACTCTACCGTAACTGTAGATGGTTACCTGGAAGGGGGCGCAGGTGTGTTACAAGGTCAATGATCAGATCAATGCATACATCAGTGCAATGGTGAATGAAGAGACTAGGTGTGCTTGCCCGCAAATTTCACTTAAAAATACCCCTTGACCGGACTTTAGATAAAATTGTTAGCAATTTTTGAGCAAATAAATGATGTGCATTCAAGTAAAACATTTTGAAAAATGTTTATGGCTGGCAGTTTGACAGAAAATAGTATTTGTGTCCAAATAGCAGAGTCTTTTCAAGTTAATTAGAAAAAAATGATGTCACACCACGGTGAAGGAAGTCTTGTCTTGTGATTTTCATATTTTATTTTGAAAAGCAACTCCTCTTGTTTCATATCACGGGCCCTTGCTTTTGTGTCACCAGTCTGACGTCATCCCTTACCCTTGATTGTTTTCACCTGTTTCCCATTACCATCATGTTCTATTTAAGCTCATGCCTCCCCTTGTCCTGTGCCAGATAGTCTCAAGCTTTCGTGTCAATCTAGCGTCCATGTCCATGTCCATGTTTGTATCCATGCCTTGCTTCTTCCCACGTTTACTTCCTTGGAACAAGAATTCTCTTGCTGTAATTTTGAAGTGTACTTTTTTTCTCCTTTGAGCAACCTTCGTTATTCTAGCCTTCGTCCAACCTATCTGGTGATTTTTTGTAATTTTTCCAAATTCCTTTTCTTCCTCAAACATTGAGTGATCTTTTTGTTTATATCTATTAAGTATTACGTTATAGCCCTTTTTGTTCTTCCTCCTGTTGGAGCGCGTTGTGTTATTTTTATAGTAGATACGACTCTAATGATAGTTTGTCCTTTTGTTAGTTTTTTCCTCCTATTTTTGGTTTATCTATTTCCGGAATTATTTCCGCGGACCTTTTTTGTTAATCATTAAGTGCGTAACACTCTGGCTGCGGAGGTTTAAAAAGTGGTTTCAAAATAAAAGCTTTATTAGAACCTCATCTCTGCATCTGAGTCCACTCCTTATTCCAAGTCCTGACAAATGCAACATAATTGTATTTGAATAGGGACGATACAATTCAACATAGTTTCAAAACAATTAACGCAACTGACATCCTAGACAGAGAATTTATAGCTAATGCTATTTTCCAACTCTTGTCCCCAGCTGAGGTTGTACAAACTATAACATACTATTAATACAACATACAATCATACATTGTATTAAATAATCACAGAGTGAAATAAAACACAAACTACAAGGTAAGAGCTGAAAAACATTCAACAAGTACAACCAGGACCAAGTTAATGCGTACAATTTTGTTTTTTGCTTAAGCCAAAACTTAACTTTTGATGTGAACAGATTCATATCTGAGATTGATTTGTATTTCTGTAAAGATTGTCCAAATGTACTTTGATGTGATGTACAGTTCCCAACCGTAATGCTCTAAATGAGCCAATCACTAATATGTATTTTAAAGTGTCCAGAAAGGGGCTCTGGGGCTACATCATGTTGAAAATCAGCTCAGGAAGCATAAATTAATAAAACTCTCAAAATATAAAAGATGATATGATGCCAGCAGATGGCTTTTTGCCCATGAATTTCATTTTAAACATGCAAGCGAATAAATACTGATTAATCCAAATTCAAAATTGTGATTAAACCAATGAAAAATGTATTGTTTGACTGCACTAATTTTAAGATCTTTATAAAAGAAACTAGTCTCTACAGTGTCTGCTGATGAGAATGATTGACCTTGGACAAATGTAACTGTGGTTGCTTGCCTCAAACAGCAACCTCTGTGTAAAATCTGATTTAAAATGTTTAATCCTTTGACAGTACTAATTAAATATTTTTGCAAAATAACTGTAGTTTACAATTTGGGTCAAATAATTAAAAATGCAAATGTATACATATATATATATATATATATATATATATATATATATATATATATATATATATATATATATATATATATATAAACTGTAAGCAGCATCAGCTTTTATTTTGCTATCCTAATAGGAATTTGTATACAAAATCCAAAACCAGTGAAGTTGGCACATAGTTTAAATCGTAAAAAAAAAAAAAAAAAACGAATGCAAAGGTATACAAATCTTTTTCAACCTACAGTATACTCATTTAACTGCACTCCAAAGACAAAATACTTAACGTTCGAACTGGTAAACTTTGTTATTTTTTGCAAATATTAGCTCATTTGGAATTTGATGCCTGCAACATGTTTCAAAAAAGCTGGCACTAGTGGCAAAAAAGACTGAGAAAGTTGAGGAATGCTTTAATCAAACACTTATTTGGAACATCCTACAGGTCAACAGGCTAATTTGGAACCGTTGGGTGCCATGATTGGGTTTAAAAGCAGCTTCAATGATATGCTCAAACAAGGATGGGGCGAGGGTCAACACCCTTGTGAACAAATGCGTGAGCAAATTGTCGAACAGTTTAAGAACAACATTTCTCAATGAGCAATTACAAAGAATGTAGGGATTTCAAAAGGTTTGGAGAATCTGGACAAATCACTGTACATAAGCAGTGATTGCTCATGACTTTCAATCCCTCAGGTGGTACTGCATCAAAAACTCACATCAGTGTGTAAAGGATATCACCACACGGGCTCAGCAAAACTTCAGAAAACCACTGTCAGTGACTACAGTTTGTCACTACATCTATAAGTCTAAGTTAAAACTTTACTATGCGAAGCTAAAGCCATTTATCAACAACACCCAGAAACTCCGCCGGCTTTGCTGGGCCCGAGCTAACCAAAGTGGATGCAAAGTGGAAAATTGTTCTGTGGTCTGACGAGTCCGCATTTCAAATTGTTTTTGGAAACTGTGGACGCCGTGTCCTCCTGACCAAAGAGGGAAAAAAACATCCGGATTGTTATAGGCGCAAAGTTCAAAAGCCGGCATCTGTAATGGTATGGAGGTGTAAAACTGTCTAATATATGAGTGACTTACACATTTGGGAAGGCACCATTAATGCTGAAAGGCACATACAGGTTTTGGAGCAACATATGCTGCCATCTAAGCACCGTCTTTTTCACAGACGCCCCTGCTTATTTCACCAAGACAATGCCAAGCCACATTCTGCACGTGTTGCAATAGTGTGGCTTAGTAGTAAAAGAGTGCAGGTACTACACCAGTCTGCTTGTAGTCCAGACCTGTCTCCCATTGAAAATATGTGCCACATTATGAAATATCAAATACGACAACAGAGACCCCGGACTGTTGAACAACTTCATCTGTAGATCAAGCAACAATTGGAAATAATTCCACCTGAAAATCTTAAAAAACGTTTACTGAGTGTTGTTAAAAGTAAAGGCCATGTAACCAAATGATTTTTATAAAGGAAAGGAAAGGAAAGGAAATGCAATTTAAAGGCCTACTGAAATGAGATTTTCTTATTTAAACGGGGATAGCAGGTCCATTCTATGTGTCATACTTGATAATTTTGCGATACTGCCATATTTTTGCTAAAAGGATTTAGAAGAGAACATCCACGATAAAGTTTGCAACTTTTGGTCGCTAATAAAAACGCCTTGCCTTTACCGGAAGTCGCAGACGATGACGTCACCCGTGTGAGGGCTCCTCACGTCCTCACATTGTTTATAATGGGAGCCTCCAACAAAAAGAACTATTTGGACCGAGAAAACGACAATTTCCCCATTAATTTGAGTGAGAATGAAAGATTTGTGAATGATGATATTGATAGCGAAGGACTATAAAAAGAAAAATAATAAATAAATAAAGTTAAAAAAAAATTAAGAAAATTAAAGGCGATTGCATTGTGAGCGATTCAGATGTTTTTAGACACATTGTTAGGATAATTCTGGGAAACCCCTTATCTTTCTATTGTGTTGCTAGTGTTTTAGTGAGATTAAATAGTACCTGATAGTCGGAGGGGTGTGTCCACGGGTGTCTTGACGCCAGTCTCTGAGGGAATTAGTCACGGCAGCAGCAGCACGACAGAAGTTGCGCTGATCTCCGGTAAGAGGCGACTTTTTACCACCATTTTCTCACCGAAACTTGCCGGATGACAAGTGGTCGGGATCCATGTTCGCTTGACCACTCTGATCCATAGTAAAGTTTCACCTCCTGGAATTTTAAACAAGGAATCACCGTGTGTTTGTGTGGCTAAAGGCTAAAGCTTCCCACCTCCATCTTTCTACCTTGACTTCTCCATTATTAATTAAACAAATTGCAAAAGATTCAGCAACAAAGATGTCCAAAATACTGTGTAATTGCGCGATGAGAAGAGATTACTTTTAGCCGCTAGTGGTTAATATGTCCCCTCCAACTCGAGACGTCACGCGCATTCGTCATCATAAGCGTCATCATTCCGCGACGTTTTCAACAAGAAACTCCGCAGGAAATTTAAAATTGTAATTTAGTAAACTAAACCGGCCGTATTGGCATGTGTTGCAATTTTAATATTTCATCATTGATATATAAACTATCAGACTGCCTGGTGGGTAGTAGTGGGTTTCAGTAGGCCTTTAACAAAGTGGTGCAATGTGTTGCTGCTATTAAATTCGAAGCTAACGATTATTTCCCCCCCCCAAAAAAATGTTTTGGGTTCAAAAATTAAATATCTTGTCTTTGCAGTATATTCAATTGAATGTAAGTTGAAAAGGATTTGCAAATCATTGTATTTTGTTTTTATTTACCATTTACACAACGTGCCAACTTCACTGGTTTTGGGTTTTGTACAATTGACCCCTGCTTCCACAAAACAGCTGCAACTCTCTACAATTGAGGGAACAAACACCCTTGTTTCAGAAAATACAATGTAACTGTTGTAATTCCTACAAGTGCATGTGTCTAACACGGTGGTTCTTAACCTTTTTGACCTTGGGCCTCAACTTTTCCACTACAGAGGGGCCCGGGATTGATTTTAATCATAATTAATAATTACATCTAACCTGCTGAGAGTTCATAACCTTGCTGATAGGAAACCATGTGTTAATCACATAGTGTTTATATAACACATAAACATTGGACGTTGGTTAGGCTGAACAAGAAAACAAGGACTAATTAAATACACTGCCAAGAAATAAATGCACTCATCAATAGCTTACAAAAAATAAATGTATGCTAAAATAAATAATTCATATTGATAATGAATATATTTCTTAACAAATAACATTAAAGTGCGAATGAAAATACAGCTCCGTCTCTTTAGTCATCATTTTTAGGGCACAACAAACTTTTCTATGACATTAGCTCCAGACTTCTTTCTCTGTGTTTGATATTGTCATGACTGCCACAAGTGGTGGAAAAGTGTATTACAACTTAGCACAGCTGCGGGCCATTCGGACCACATTTTTTTGTGGCCTGTTATAGCCGTGTGTAGAGAGATAAATGGCCAACTGGGTTTCAAAGCAAAATGGCACCCTTTAGTCACATTAGGGCTTTTTGACCAATCAGAGACTGTACGGCCAGAGTATCTCCTGAATGATTGGTCAAAAGCCCTTGGCGAGACTATATGGGTACCATCGAGGCTGCCAACTTTGAAATCAACTTGGCCATACGCTCTCCATACACTAAACCAGTGTTTTTCAACCACTGTGCCGTGGCACATTAGTGTGCCGTGTGATACAGTCTGGTGTGCCATGGGAGATGTCTAATTTCACCTATTTAGGTTAAAATTGTTTTCAAACCAGTAATTATAGTCTGAAAATGATGTGTTGTTGTTGAGTGTCGGTGTAGTCTCGAGCTCAGCAGAGTAACCATGTAATACTCTTCCATGTCAGTAGGTGGCAGCCGGTGCTAATTGATTTGTAGATGTTGGAAACAGCGGAAGGCGGGGTGCAGGTAAAATTGTGTCTAATGGTTAAACCAAAAATAAACAAAAAGTGAGTACCCCTAAGAAAAGGCATTGAAGCTTAGCGATGGCTATGCAGAACGAAACTAAAACTGAACTGAAGGACAAAAACAGAATGCTGGACGACAGCAAAGACTTACTGTGGAGCAAGGACAGCGTCCACAAAGTACATCTGTACATGACATGAGAAACGACAATGTCCCCACAAAGAATGATAAAAAAAACTGAAATATTCTTGATTGATAAAAACAAAGTAAATATCACTCAAAGGAAGACATGAAACTGCTACAGGAAAATAACAAAAAAGAGAAAACGCCACCAAAATAGGAGCGCAAGACAAGAATTAAAACACTACATACAGGAAAACAGCTATTGTATTTAAAGTTTATGTTTGTATCTTTCACTTATTTATGCAGCGAGGTCACTGACAAGAGTGGTCAAAGACTTGCATTTAATTACTTTTATTCTATTTTGTCAGCAAGTGAGATTCCTATCTTGTTGTTTCTGTTTCTATTTTAAAAGCGTTTTCTTTGGGATCCCGTGGGACCAGATGGTCTTTACATTTCTGTCATTTTGGTTTACACACAGCCAAGAAAAATCCCACTAACTGTATGCCCAATTAGGGCTAGTGTCTCCCACACTAAATTAATTGCCTGTGTCAGTGTTTTTGCAGCTAGTCAGTAAGGGGCTTAGTGCAGCTTCGATCGGGAGCTAAGCACACTGTCTTATAATATTTGGGATGTGCTTAAAAGGTAACACAAACACCTTTTTGGAAATGCAGTGCACTGATACAGGAAGGTTTTCATATTACAATATACTGACAAGGATCTTGTATTCCGGCTCCAAACCACGTTTTGCTTTACAGCCCACCTGCTCGTGTTTTGTTGGAATTTGCTTCCCAGGGAAATCGCGTGGGTGTGAGCAGGGCAACAAAGATGGAAAACCAATCACGGTGGACTTAAAGTAGAACTCATTCCATCAGCAGCTGGACTTAAATGTTCTCAACTTTCAGGACTGTCAGTGGAAAATGATTACTTATGGAAAATTCGAAGTAGATTTTGCACACAGAGTAGACTAAGAGCTGTCTAGACTATTTAAAATTTCTCAAATATGATGTAAGTCTGCATGCTGTGTGACTGAGTTTGGAATGGAAATTTAAAAATTCCATTCCGTTTTTTAAGGGCGGTCTGTCAGAACGTTTTTAGCATTCAATCAGACATTATTGTGAGGTTTTGTACTAGTGTTCCTAAAAATAGACATACCGACTCCAGACACATTTTTTTCTCGGCCCCCTAGTCAAAATAATTGCCCAGGCCTGTGTTAAAGAGTCTTTTTTTTTGTTTGTTTAAAGTTGATATGAAAATATAAGAAAATAAGTTGAAGTGTGAGAAAATTGCTACGCCGCTTTGACATGAAATAAAAAAAAGTAAACAAAACACAATATACGGACAAAACCTATGAAAAAAACTAAATTCCTTCCAACATTATGTATTAGGGTGAAAAGTTTGGTTACAATCAGGGCCGTCACCAGGATTTGACGAATACCGAGGTCGAAAATTGGTGGTCCAAGAAGAGCTTTGAAAGGCTGAAATTATATATATCTCAGCATGATATACTGTACATACTGTTATTACCTTGAGTGAAACACTGAACAATCCACTTTTTTTAATCGCCATGCTGAAGTTTAGCATATTAAACAATTTTTACATAAGTTTAAAAACTTTGCAACATTTAATATCCAACATGAAATCCAACCCAAGATCTTGTTCTTTGAATTTTAAGTCCTTGTGACAAGGTAAAAGGGGAAATCTGTCTTCATATTCGAATTCGTGACGGACCATGACATGGCCAAGAATTCGTTTGGGGTAAAAAAAATGTCATGTGAAACATCTTTGCTCAAAACGGGGCTCCCCATGGACGTTGAAGCCCTCGGCACACCCAATGTTTTGTGTTAAGGTAATATACTGACAGTGTTTCACATCAATTTCTTTCAGGTGAAACCAACGTTGGTGACGTCAGTATACTTAATGTTATGTTGACAGCACATTTCTGATCTGATAATGTTTAAAGTAAATATGGGCTTAACTGCCTTACGTCGTCTGGAGTTGTGGCGGGAGGTACATGGCCAAAGATCGTATATTGTGAGAGGATGTTTCCACATGGTGATTTACAGCGCATACAGTGTCTTACACAAAGTATATTTTCTGTCAGTCATATCTTCTTCTTTTTGTCACTTAAAAAATACAAAGGACATGACCTCGGTTTTCCCAATAGTAGTTTAGTAGTTGCGACCATGGTTACAATATAAACTTAAATAGTACAGTTATTTTAGAAGCACGACCGTAAATCTGTCCCGATGACGGCATTCGAAGCGATGCAATATCAGCAATTTTCTCAATGTACTTTTGAATGGACACATCGACTTACCGTTGAATAAAAGTTTAGTAGAAACAAAGTAGGATTTAATCCATGATGAGTAGAGATGTCCGATAATATCGGGTTGTCGATATTATCGGCCAATAAATGCTTTAACTATGTAATATCGGAAACTATCAGTATCAGTTTCAAAAAGTAAAATGTATGACTTTTTAAAACGCCGCTGTATGGAGTGGGACATGGACGTAGGGAGAAGTACAGAGCACCAATTAACCTTAAAGAGGCTGCCTTTGCGTGCCGGCCCAGTCACATAATATCTACGGCTTTTCACACACACAAGTGAATGAAAGGCATACTTAATCAACAGCCATACAGGTCACACTGATGGTGGCCGTATAAACAACTTTAACACTGTTACAAATATGCACCACACTGTGAATCCACACCAAACAAGAAGGACAAACACATTTCGGGAGAAAATACGCATCGTAACATAACATAAAAACAACAGAACAAATACACAGAATCGCTTGCAGCACTAACTCTCCCAGGATGCTACAATATACACCCACCGCTACCCCCTAACCCCTCCCCTAACCACTTCAACCCCGCCCACCTTAACCTCCTCATGCTCTCTCAAGGAGAGCATGTCTCAAATTCCAAGCTGCTGTTTTGAGGCATGTTAAAAAAAAAAATGCAATTTGTGACTTCAATAATAAATATGGCAGTGCCATGTTGGCATTTTTTCCATAACTTGAGTTGATTTATTTTGGAAAACCTTGTTACATTGTTTAATGCATCCAGCGGGGCATCACACCAAAATTAGGGATGATAATGGTTAATTCCACCACTGCATATATCGGTATCGGTTGATATCGGAATCGGTAATTAAGAGTTGGACAATATCGGAATATCGGATATCGGCCAAAAAGCCATTATCGGACATCTCTATTGATAAGGCAATTCAGTGCATTAAAAGCCTACTGAGACCCACTACTACCCACCACACAGTCTGATAGTTTATATATCAATGATGAAATATTAACATTGCAACACATGCCAATACGGCCTTTTTAGGTCACTAAATTGCAATTTTAAACTTCCCGGGAGTTTCGTCTTGAAGACGTCGTGTAATGATGACGTGTACGCGTGACGTCACAGGTTTTTAGGAAGTATTAGCGCTACGCGCACACAGCTAAAAGTCGTCTGCTTTAACGGCATAATTACGGAGTATTTTGGACATCTGTGTTGCTGAATCTTTTGCAATTTGTTCTATTAATATTGGAGAAGTCAAAGTAGAAAGATGGAGTTGGGAAGCTTTAGCCTTTAGCTACACAAACACACGGTGATTCCTTGTTTAAAATTCACGGAGTTCGAACTTTCCTATGGATCAGAGCGGACATGGATCCCGACCACATGTCAACCAGCAGGTTTTTTGGTGAGAAAATTGTGGTTAAAAAGTCGCTCTGACTGGATATCAGCTGAGCTTGCGCCTCCCGTACAGCTGCCGTCGACTTCCCTGAGACACTGCGCGGACACTTCCGACTATCAGGTACTGTTAAACTCACTAAAACACTAGCAACACAATAGAAGGATAAGGGATTTCCCAGAATTATCCTAGTAAATGTCTCTAAAAACATATGAACCCGTCTCAATGCAACGCGATTGCAATCGCGTTTTTTTTTTGCTGTTTTTTTTTGCTGTTTTTTTTTTCTTTTTTATTCTAGTCTGTCGCTATCAATATCCTCAAACACAAATCTTTCATCCTCGCTCAAATTAATGGGGAAATTGTCGTTTTCTCGGTCCGAATAGCACTTTTTGTTGGAGGCTCCCATTAAAATCAATGTGAATAAATGGGGAGCCATCAACATGTGACGTCATCGTCTGCGACTTCCGGTAGAGGCAGGGCTTTTTTCCAGTTGCGAACTTTATCGTGGATGTTCCCTACTAAATCCTTTCAGCAAAAATATGGCAATATCGCGAAATGATCAAGTATGATACATACAATGGACCTGCTATCCCCGTTTGAATAAGAAAATCTAATTTCAGTAGGCCTTTAAAAGTACAACAAGCAAACACCTGCTGAGCACAGTATCCATGGTGATTGTGCCCTAGACAGCCACATAAGGCCGTTTTTCACCGCAAGGAACTTTGGAAGGGACATTCCTATTTACCTGGGTGAATGAAATACACCCTTGTGTTTCAACCAACAACTATTTAGATGGTAGCAAGTTGGTACTTTGCAAAGTTCGTTAGGAACTTCAGATGGGCGGGCTCTGCTGTCGAACACTGATTGGTTGAATATATCTGGGGAGTTTCTTAAATTTTGTATTCAAAGTTTCAGCCGCCATCACAGTATGCGAGGACAACGTCCTTTCTTATTTATTGTGTATTTGTATTACAGCATACTTGACAACAGAGTGAAAGAACGGAAGGAACTTTCTACTTGCAGGAACTTTTTGTGTGACGTGTGTGCTGAAAAACGCTGGCTATTGGAACTATCTTGCTCTGTTTTTACTCAGCCCTAGCCTTTAAACTTGTATGCAGTTTAATCTTTATTAATTTTTACAAACTACAGGAAGTGGGTGGACTCTGTTAAACATACTTACAAAGGAATATAAAATATTTAGCCGGACTTCTGAGTGGTGACTCCAGCTGCTTACCGTGAAATTTGAAATAGAGATGGCATGAATCCAATGGAACAAAAGTAAATAAAATCAAATATTAACAATTTACCATGCTTTAAAAGTAGTCAGTGACACACCACTTGCGAAGTAATTAGCCTCAACCCTAGTGACCTGTATACTAATGCTATCAGGCTAATGCTAATCTGTGGTCGACGTGAGATAACAACTGGCATTTATAATCTATATGTTGTTATTTACTGCTTAAATGGATTAGAAGGACTCACCTGACCCTCATGAACTCAAAATTTACTAAGGGGATGACTTTCTGACTGTTCGAAACTGTGGACAAAAGCCTGACTTTTATATATAATTCAGGCCATGTTGTTTTTAAATCCTATTCTTTTGTATCTTATTATTTTGTTTTGCATGTACTTAACTCTTTAGTTAAAAAAAGTCGGACCTATTACTGTCTCTTTATTTACAGGGTACCAGTATAGAAAATATAGGGTACCAATCATACATACGTCATCAGCCTAATTTGTATGAACTACACTTGAACCCAACATGTTTACAGGGACCTATAGTTCAAGGAACTAAAGGTTCCAAGGACCTAAAGTTCCTGATTTTTTTATTTGGAAGCCTACAGAATGTTAACGCCAGGGGCAGTCCCTGCCTTAACTAGACCTCCACAACATAAATCAACAAAATCCAAATGTTATTGTCAAACCTAACCCAACCCTTACAGGCCTACTGAAATGAGATGTTCTTATTTAAACGGGGATAGCAGGTCCATTCTATGTGTCATACTTGATCATTTCGCAATATTGCCATATTTTTGCTGAAAGGATTTAGTAGAGAACATCCACGTTAAAGTTCGCAACTTTCGGTGCTAAGAGATAAGCCCTGCCTCTACCGGAAGTCGCAGACGATGACGTCACGTGTGTGGGGGCTCCTCACGTATTCACATTGATTTTAATGGGAGCCTCCAACAAAAAGTCCTATTCGGACCGAGAAAACGACAATTTCCCCATTAATTTGAGCGACAATGAAAGATTTGTGTTTGAGGATATTGATAGCTACGGACTAGAAAAAAAAATGATTAAAAAAAAAAACAAGTTAAAAAAAAAACACGATTGCATTGGGACAGATTCAGATGTTTTTAGACACATTTACTAGGTTAATTCTGGGAAATCCCTTATCTTTCTATTGTGTTGCTAGTGTTTTAGTGAGTGAAATAGTACCAGAGAGAAGTTAAGACCATACCTTCTGTCAAAAAATGATTTATGGGGGGTCATAAATCAATGATTTATGAGGGGTCATAAATCAATGATTTATGAGGGGTCAAGGTCAAAGGTCAATGATTTATGAGAGGTCAAGGGTCAAAGTCAAAGTCAAAGGTCAGGGTCAAATGTCAAGGTCAAGTGGGTGTGGCTTACCCCGGAAGAGGGTGGAGTTAAGACCTGCGGTGGGAGTGGTTAAACCAGGAAGAGGGTGGAGTTTTAACCAGAAAGAGGCCAGAGTTAAGACCTGCGGTGGGAGTGGTTAAACCAGGAAGAGGGTGGAGTTAAGACCTGACGAGGGAACAAAGGAGGGTTCAGTTTTTTAAGAAAGCTTGAGAATGTCGTATGAATAGCAACTGACCAGCCATTTGACAGTTTAAATGTTTACGATCGTTTGAAACAACTTCCAGATTTCGATGTATTGATGGCTGGGAATGTGACGTGTGGAGATGTGGACACGCACGCACACACACAACACACACACACACACACACACACACACACACACACACACACACACACACACACACACACACACACACACACGCAGAGGAGGGGTACAAAAGGGCGGTGTAAGGCTTAGTCATTATTTGGAGCTTTATACGTTAGCGTAAAGACTTTGTTCGATTCGGTCATGATTAGTAAAACGCCTGTGTCGATTTATAAAAATAATAAAACTTACATTGACGCTCCGCAAAAAAGTCGAGTGTTTCTAAATCGTATTCAGATGCCACCGACCGAGTCTTTGCGTGAGAAATGGGACTTGGAAGCGTACGGGATGGAGGGATCTTTTGGATTTGTATTCAGATACGAAATGGGTGATATCTGCTTATTTCAGCTAAAAGAAAGAAGAGACGGAAGCCCTTTCTTGATATTTTCATCGTTATCTACCGTGGATTGGGAAGTTTTTGTTACGTGGGGAGATGTGGACACGCACACACACGCACACACGCACACACACACACACACACACGCACACACACACACACACACACACACACATTCGTACGCACACATCGTTAAGACCAGAAGAGGGGACAAAGGAGGGTTCAGTTTTTACTGACCAGCCATTTGACAGTTTAAATGTTTACGATCGTTTGAAACAACTTCCATACCTCACGAAAACATATTTAAACAGATGGAGAAACTATCGCAGAACACAGTGTAACCTAGCAACTGACCATCCATTTGACAGTTTAAATGTTTACGATCGTTTGAAACAACAGGTCAGTTTGGGGACAAAGGAGGGTTCAGTTTTATTGATGGCTGGGAATGTTACGTGGGGAGATGTGGACACGCACACACGCACGCACGCACGCACACACACACGCACGCACGCACGCACACACACACACACACACACACACACACACACACAAGCACACACACACACACACACACACACACACACGCACACACACACACACCCCATTACCTCTGCTATACCATGTTATTAGACATTGGTTTAACTCCATTTAAGCATTTAAACGTTAAAAGCATTGCACTTGTACGACGTTGTAATACTATTTTTTTACCAGCCGATGACGACGAAGTGAAAGACGATGAACTTTGTTTAACGATCTTACAAAGTTGGAAGATGATTATCGAGGTGTGTTTAAACCTTCGAATTATTTAATATTATGTGTATTCATTATTTTGTTTCATAGAGGAATTGCCGTAAGATCCTAACGCGATCGTTTTAACCCAATCGCAGTCTGGTGAGTCAAATGATTCTCATTTTACAAGAAAAAAACATGCGGTATACAATATATATATACATATATTTACTTACAGATTTTCCGTTTACATCTCCGGCTCGCTCGTCTCCCTTAACGCTGGCGGGTCCCTCAACGGCCATTCCAGGCAGAGGAGAAGGCTTGATTGCGCCAAAGAACCCAGACATCGAAACCTTGGTCCGGGACAATATCATCGAAAACAACGGCGAATGTCCGACATGCCTCCGCTGTAAGTTTTTCTCGTTTTCTGTAAGCTTTTTAAGATTCTCAGGAAATTTAAAGAAATCCTCTCACTCTAATGTCTTTCGCTCAAATGAATTTCCCACCGGGAGTAGTAGGCGGGGACTGATTCCGGAGGTGGGCGGTTGTTTCCGCCAAGCAACCTTCTGGTGTGCATTAGCGTCACCTACTGAAATGGAGTGTGGACCAAGATGGATCCCTACTCTATATTCTTTTATTTAACCCAATGTTTTTTAAATACGTGTATAATGCTTTATATCCTATGTGTTGTGAATTCCATCCTACTATATCTTCCAAGGAACCCAAAGAAATGTTACCACACCTCCCGCTTTATTTATTTTGTAGATTGCCTGAACTATTTCATAAACTAAATCTTGTCTTGTTTCTGATGCTATGTTTTTTTTATGCTCATCAATGCACTGTTGCTTTGTTTTCCTCTATCCAGTTAACTGCCATAAAAATTGCTACCAATTCCCCCGTAAAAACAGATAGTTTAACACTGATTATTTTATTTAATACTATGTTTCCTTGTGGGATAACTGCTACAGCTCTTACCTTTAATTTTTTTTTATAGTTTTTGATGCATCCGTATATATCATATCTCAATCCATTTTTCTATCTGGTAACTATTTAAATTTCTATTCTTTAGTAATTGCATGTTTTCTTTTGGGTTATCAAACATCGACGGTGGTATTGTAGGCATTGGTACTGTAGGACTAACTTTAATATTGTCAATTTTAACTTTATAACATATGTCTCCTATAATCCACCCAAAACTATTCTTTTTTTTTTTTCTCTTTTTCTTGGCAGTTTGGTAGCACTGGACAAGTCGGATATCCTTGCTTGGATCCTTTTAAAGTTGCCCAATAAACTGCTGAGAGTTGATCTCTCCTCTTGTCCAAAGGTTTTTCATTCATTTTTACTTGTAATACTGCCACTAGGGTCGATGTAGTAGCTCCACAACATAACCTTAAAGCCTGTGACTGGATCCAGTCTATTTTCCCAAATCATGTTTTTGAAGCAGATTGGTAAATAATGCATCCGTAATCAATAACAGATGGAATTTAAAGTTATATTGTTTTCAACGTTAACCTATCAGCCCCCCAATCATTACCCCTCAAAGCCCTCATTATATTTAACACCTTTTTACTTTTTCCCCTTTTTTTATTTTCCGGAAGGAACACTCCTGAAGGAATAAATAAAGTACTATCTAATCTAATCTAATCAAATCTATTTTGCTGATGTGGGTTGACTAGTTCATATTTTTATCAAACCATATTCCTAAATATTTAAATACTTGTACCTCTTCTATATTTTCACCTAAGAGTTTCTATTTGGAGCTTGTTTTGTACTTTTGTCTTTGTAAAATGTATGACTTTTGTCTTTCCAACAGAGAATCTTAAACCTCAAGCCGTTCCCCAGTCTTGAACATTATTTACCACTTTGTTAGTTTTTTTTTATTATTTCTTTTGACTCTAAATAATATACTAGTCTTTCATTAATCATTTTTTCCATTACTTTCCCCAAATTTGAGGTCAATGCTATCGGCCTATAATTTCCTGCCTCTTCCGGGTCTTACCCTGACTTGGATATTGGAATTGTTACCGCTAATTTTCCCCTCTGCCGGTCATTCTCCTTCTTCATATATCCTGTCATATCATTTCAAGACCACTTCTTTGACGATGCTACCTAAGTTTTTGATCATTTGATAACTCACCAGGTGTTTCCCCGGTGACGTATTTTCAACCTTTTTCAAAATTCGAACCATTTCATCCAAAGAAAATGTCATATCCATAGTGTTGGTAAAGCCATTATCGTTGTCTTCCATCATTTCCCCAATATTTAAACTCATCGTTTCTTCTCTCTTTTGTTTTTTCTACATTTCTCAAATTATCATTACTGTGCACTTTAACACATTTTTTTTTTTGCTAAAGGTTCTGCTGTTTCTTTACCCGTGACTACATCTTCTTTAATAAATGTGGCACATCATCCTCTTTACCCTTCATTCCTATCTTTACGAATCGTTATATATCCTTTTATTATAAAGTTTAATTTTGGCTTCAGCCCTGTTTCTTGAATACAAATTATATGTGGTTTAGTTTTCATATTTTTAATATATCCCTTTAATTCATGTTCGGTTGCTATCAAACTTCTGGCATTCCACCGGACAATTAACAGGGTGTTGGAATGTGGTAACATGACTCCGTCACGTCTACTCTCTGTAGTACAGCTTGCACCCGGTCCCAAGATAGTCTTTCAACAACTTTGCTGCTGCTTTGACAATTATTTTGATCTTCTCAGTCTTATTTCTAGCCTGTTCTGTACAGTTTATTACGTGAGCCAGGAATACAACAAGTTTGTCCGTGGAAATTCCTGTATTTGTTGCCTCTTGTTTTTTTTTTATTTCTTGAACTATTCACACTTCTCTTCTCTTTTACACTTTCTTGATTTCTCACTTTAAATGCCTCTGCGTTTGTAATATTTCTTTCAACTTTGATTTGTTGTACTTCTGATGCCTGTTTCATGATGTATGGCTTTTGATTATTTCTTTTTTCAATCTACAATTCCAATAAATAACACGTATTTCCAGATAACTGATAACTTTTTCTAAATAAAATGTAATTCCTGAATAAGATAATTGTATCGAATCCAATGGATTGTCTGGTCCTAAAACCTCTTTGTAATGTTTTTTTGATTCCCCCAAAATAGGACACGGTCTAATTTGAAAAATATATGTGCCTCGTCGGCTGTAGTAAAAAAAAAAACCCCATGCCTCCTTCGGTCTAACCTCTCACGGCCCTTTTTTTCTTCCGTGTCAAAGATGGATCAGAGACCACCATTGCCCCTAACCCCCACTTCTTCTCCACTACCAAGAGAACAGTAATTAATCCGAGCTGAGTTTTTTTAAATATTCCAACATGACTTTTTACTTTCATTTTGTATCAAAGCTGAGTTGTGCTCTCTGGTTTATTTTGCAAATGAACCGACAGAACATGATCATGTACAAGACTCGCCTACCCACAATGCACTGCAGCCCAATGCTCCTGGTCGGATGTTTTTTTCGGGGTTCATGGAGAGATGCGGTAAAGAGTGGTAGCCAAGACACACGGTCACACACGGTCACACACGGTCACACACGGTCACACTCGGCAATTATTTTGACCTGGGGAGCAGATTTAGAGGAAAAAATGTGTCTGGGGGGCCGGGATATCTGATTTTCAGGTACAAAAAACTTCACAATGACACAAAATAAACACAACAGTTAAACCTCACACTAAAAACAAGACATTGACTTGTACGTTCAAAAGACAGAATAGAACAAGACATGCAATGCCATCTACAAAATGTTATGTAAATGTTAGTCATTACACACGTGGCTATGGTTTTGATGTATTTCAGCATTTCTCAAAGTGTGGGGAATAGAGACATGACAGGTGGGGCGCGAGGAAAGGGAGGAAATTTCACTTTAATTTTTATTTTTAATTTTTTTACTATGCTTTCATTTTCTATACACACTGTAAATCACTTTGTGATGCTGTCTGTGAAATCCGCCGTATAAATAAATGTGAATTACTTATTTTTCCTGCCGGCTTTAAATTTCTCGATAGGAGCGAAAGTTTGACAGACATAGCAACAGTAACTTTTGCAGGCGGGGCTAAGAGGAACAAACTTTCGCGCGGATGGGTAGCAGGCTAATGTGCGGACCACAATTACACAAAATGGATAAATTTGCAACTCGCACCTCAAAGGTCTGCAGAGAAACAAAAATATGACGGGTCTAATCAACCAAAAAGTCAACCTAAAAGAAAATATGGCGAAGGGTATCTTGCTCTTGGATTCACGGCAGCGGAGGTGGGGGCAGAGGAGAGACCCCTGTGTGTTCTTTGTCTAAAACGGCTAGCAGCAGACAGCATGAGACCCAACAAATTAAAGAGACAACTCGAGACCTCACATGATGTCCAATAAATTGTTTTGTTGGGGCGATGGGGGTAGGTGGGCCTTGAAAACTAACCCCTTAGTCTAAAGTGGGGATGACAGAAAAAAAAAAAGTTTGAGAAGCCCTGACCTAATTGTACGGATCTCACTTTAAATGGCAAACCGATCATTTAAATGTTTTCACTTTGAATATGAAACGAGGAGTAAAATGTACAATGTACAATATTATCAATTATTTCACAAGGACATGTTTTAAGGATATTGTACAGTATAATTAAATCTAAAATGAATGTGATCACTTTCAGGATCATTTTATTTTTAGCCAGTAAACAACTGTTATGTACTTTTGAATCGGGTTTTCCCCTTTAAATAACAAAAATAATAGAATTTTACAATATTCATTATTATTAAATATTAAATGAGACGAGAGATTTTAGACCAATGCTGCTTTTGATCTGTTCCTGCTAAACTAGTAAGTGACTTTCAATGCTCAAATCAGAATAATAATGCTAATTTTAGCTACTGGAAATTTGTGTGGTAGCAATAAATACCCACCAGCGCGATACTTCGCAGTTCCACACTGACCAACCACGCAACGAACTAAAAATAAGTAATTTACATTTATTTATACGGCGGATTTCACAGACAGCATCACAAAGTGATTTACAGTGTGTATAGAAAATGAAAGCATAGTAAAAAAATTAAAAATAAAAATTAAAGTGAAATTTCCTCCCGTTCCTCGCGCCCCACCTGTCATGTCTCTATTCCCCACACTTTGAGAAATGCTGAAATACATCAAAACCATAGCCACGTGTGTAATGACTAACATTTACATAACATTTTGTAGATGGCATTGCATGTCTTGTTCTATTCTGTCTTTTGAACGTACAAGTCAATGTCTTGTTTTTAGTGTGAGGTTTAACTGTTGTGTTTATTTTGTGTCATTGTGAAGTTTTTTGTACCTGAAAATCAGATATCCCGGCCCCCCAGACACATTTTTTCCTCTAAATCTGCTCCCCAGGTCAAAATAATTGCCGAGTGTGACCGTGTGTGACCGTGTGTCTTGGCTACCACTCTTTACCGCATCTCTCCATGAACCCCGAAAAAAACATCCGACCAGGAGCATTGGGCTGCAGTGCATTGTGGGTAGGCGAGTCTTGTACATGATCATGTTCTGTCGGTTCATTTGCAAAATAAACCAGAGAGCACAACTCAGCTTTGATACAAAATGAAAGTAAAAAGTCAAGTTGGAATATTTTAAAAAACTCAGCTCGGATTAATTACTGTTCTCTTGGTAGTGGAGAAGAAGTGGGGGTTAGGGGCAATGGTGGTCTCTGATCCATCTTTGACACGGAAGAAAAAAAGGGCTGTGAGAGGTTAGACCGAAGGAGGCATGGGTTTTTTTTTTTTACTACAGCCGACGAGGCACATATATTTTTCAAATTAGACCGTGTCCTATTTTGGGGGAATCAAAAAAACATTACAAAGAGGTTTTAGGACCAGACAATCCATTGGATTCGATACAATTATCTTATTCAGGAATTACATTTTATTTTGAAAAAGTTATCAGTTATCTGGAAATACGTGTTATTTATTGGAATTGTAGATTGAAAAAAGAAATAATCAAAAGCCATACATCATGAAACAGGCATCAGAAGTACAACAAATCAAAGTTGAAAGAAATATTACAAACGCAGAGGCATTTAAAGTGAGAAATCAAGAAAGTGTAGAAGAGAAGAGAAGTGTGAATAGTTCAAGAAATAAAAAAAAAACAAGAGGCAACAAATACAGGAATTTCCACGTACAAACTTGTTGTATTCCTGGCTCACGTAATAAACTGTACAGAACAGGCTAGAAATAAGACTGAGAAGATCAAAATAATTGTCAAAGCAGCAGCAAAGTTGTTGAAAGAACTATCTTGGGACCGGGTGCAAGCTGTACTACGGAGAGTAGACGTGACGGAGTCATGTTACCACATTCCAACACCCTGTTAATTGTCCGGTGGAATGCCAGAAGTTTGATAGCAACCGAACATGAATTAAAGGGATATATTAAAAATATGAAAACTAAACCACATATAATTTGTATTCAAGAAACAGGGCTGAAGCCAAAATTAAACTTTATAATAAAAGGATATATAACGATTCGTAAAGATAGGAATGAAGGGTAAAGAGGATGATGTGCCACATTTATTAAAGAAGATGTAGTCACGGGTAAAGAAACAGCAGAACCTTTAGCAAAAAAAAAAATGTGTTAAAGTGCACAGTAATGATAATTTGAGAAATGTAGAAAAAACAAAAGAGAGAAGAAACGATGAGTTTAAATATTGGGGAAATGATGGAAGACAACGATAATGGCTTTACCAACACTATGGATATGACATTTTCTTTGGATGAAATGGTTCGAATTTTGAAAAAGGTTGAAAATACGTCACCGGGGAAACACCTGGTGAGTTATCAAATGATCAAAAACTTAGGTAGCATCGTCAAAGAAGTGGTCTTGAAATGATATGACAGGATATATGAAGAAGGAGAATGACCGGCAGAGGGGAAAATTAGCGGTAACAATTCCAATATCCAAGTCAGGGTAAGACCCGGAAGAGGCAGGAAATTATAGGCCGATAGCATTGACCTCAAATTTGGGGAAAGTAATGGAAAAAATGATTAATGAAAGACTAGTATATTATTTAGAGTCAAAAGAAATAATAAAAAAAACTAACAAAGTGGTAAATAATGTTCAAGACTGGGGAACGGCTTGAGGTTTAAGATTCTCTGTTGGAAAGACAAAAGTCATACATTTTACAAAGACAAAAGTACAAAACAAGCTCCAAATAGAAACTCTTAGGTGAAAATATAGAAGAGGTACAAGTATTTAAATATTTAGGAATATGGTTTGATAAAAATATGAACTAGTCAACCCACATCAGCAAAATAGATTTGATTAGATTAGATTAGATAGTACTTTATTTATTCCTTCAGGAGTGTTCCTTCCGGAAAATAAAAAAATAGGGGAAAAAGTAAAAAGGTGTTAAATATAATGAGGGCTTTGAGGGGTAATGATTGGGGGGCTGATAGGTTAACGTTGAAAACAATATAACTTTAATTCCATCTGTTATTGATTACGGATGCATTATTTACCAATCTGCTTCAAAAACATGATTTGGGAAAATAGACTGGATCCAGTCACAGGCTTTAAGGTTATGTTGTGGAGCTACTACATCGACCCTAGTGGCAGTATTACAAGTAAAAATGAATGAAAAACCTTTGGACAAGAGGAGAGATCAACTCTCAGCAGTTTATCGGGCAACTTTAAAAGGATCCAAGCAAGGATATCCAACTTGTCCAGTGCTACCAAACTGCCAAGAAAAAGAGAAAAAAAAAAAAGAATAGTTTTGGGTGGATTATAGGAGACATATGTTATAAAGTTAAAATTGACAATATTAAAGTTAGTCCTACAGTACCAATGCCTGCAATACCACCGTCGATGTTTGATAACCCAAAAGAAAACATGCAATTACTAAAGAATAGAAATTTAAATAGTTACCAGATAGAAAAATGGATTGAGATATGATATATACGGATGCATCAAAAACTATAAAAAAAAAATTAAAGGTAAGAGCTGTAGCAGTTATCCCACAAGGAAACATAGTATTAAATAAAATAATCAGTGTTAAACTATCTGTTTTTACGGGGGAATTGGTAGCAATTTTTATGGCAGTTAACTGGATAGAGGAAAACAAAGCAACAGTGCATTGATGAGCATAAAAAAAACATAGCATCAGAAACAAGACAAGATTTAGTTTATGAAATAGTTCAGGCAATCTACAAAATAAATAAAGCGGGAGGTGTAGTAACATTTCTTTGGGTTCCTTGGAAGATATAGTAGGATGGAATTCACAACACATAGGATATAAAGCATTATACACGTATTTAAAAAACATTGGGTTAAATAAAAGAATATAGAGTAGGGATCCATCTTGGTCCACACTCCATTTCAGTAGGTGACGCTAATGCACACCAGAAGGTTGCTTGGCGGAAACAACCGCCCATCTCCGGAATCAGTCCCCGCCTACTACTCCCGGCGGGAAATTCATTTGAGCGAAAGACATTAGAGTGAGAGGAGTTCTTTAAAGCTCCTGAGAATCTTAAAAAGCTTACAGAAAACGAGAAAAACTTACAGCGGAGGCATGTCGGACATTCGCCGTTGTTTTCGATGATATTGTCCCGGACCAAGGTTTCGATGTCTGGGTTCTTTGGCGCAATCAAGCCTTCTCCTCTGCCTGGAATGGCCGTTGACGGACCCGCCAGCGTTAAGGGAGACGAGCGAGCCGGAGATGTAAACGGAAAATCTGTAAGTAAATATATGTATATATGTATTGTATACCGCATGTTTTTTTCTTGTAAAATGAGAATCATTTGACTCACCAGACTGCGATTGGGTTAAAACGATCGCGTTAGGATCTTACGGCAATTCCTCTATGAAACAAAATAATGAATACACATAATATTAAATAATTCGAAGGTTTAAACACACCTCGATAATCATCTTCCAACTTTGTAAGATTGTTAAACAAAGTTCATCGTCTTTCACTTCGTCGTCATCGGCTGGTAAAAAAAATAGTATTACAACGTCGTACAAGTGCAATGCTTTTAACGTTTAAATGCTTAAATGGAGTTAAACCAATGTCTAATAACATGGTATAGCAGAGGTAATGGGGTGTGTGTGTGTGTGCGTGTGTGTGTGTGTGTGTGTGTGTGTGTGTGTGTGTGTGTGTGTGCTTGTGTGCGTGTGTGTGTGTGTGTGTGTGTGCGTGCGTGCGTGCGTGCGTGCGTGTGTGTGTGCGTGCGTGCGTGTGTGCGTGTCCACATCTCCCCACGTAACATTCCCAGCCATCAATAAAACTGAACCCTCCTTTGTCCCCAAACTGACCTGTTGTTTCAAACGATCGTAAACATTTAAGCTGTCAAATGGATGGTCAGTTGCTAGGTTACACTGTGTTCTGCGATAGTTTCTCCATCTGTTTACATACGTTTTCGTGAGGTATGGAAGTTGTTTCAAACGATCGTAAACATTTAAACTGTCAAATGGCTGGTCAGTAAAAACTGAACCCTCCTTTGTCCCCTCTTCTGGTCTTAACGATGTGTGCGTACGAATGTGTGTGTGTGTGTGTGTGTGTGTGTGTGTGTGTGTGTGTGTGTGTGTGTGTGTGTGTGTGTGTGTGTGCGTGCGTGTGTGTGTGTGTGTGCGTGTGTGCGTGTGTGTGCGTGTCCACATCTCCCCACGTAACAAAAACTTCCCAATCCACGGTAGATAACGATGAAAATATCAAGAAAGGGCTTCCGTCTCTTCTTTCTTTTAGCTGAAATAAGCAGATATCACCCATTTCGTATCTGAATACAAATCCAAAAGATCCCTCCATCCCGTACGCTTCCAAGTCCCATTTCTCACGCAAAGACTCGGTCGGTGGCATCTGAATACGATTTAGAAACACTCGACTTTTTTGCGGAGCGTCAATGTAAGTTTTATTATTTTTATAAATCGACACAGGCGTTTTACTAATCATGACCGAATCGAACAAAGTATTTACGCTAACGTATAAAGCTCCAAATAATGACTAAGCCTTACACCGCCCTTTTGTACCCCTCCTCTGCGTGTGTGTGTGTGTGTGTGTGTGTGTGTGTGTGTGTGTGTGTGTGTGTGTGTGTGTGTGTGTGTGTGTGTGTGTGTGTGTGTGTGTGTGTGTGTGTGTGTGTGTGTTTGTGTGTGTGTGTGCGTGCGTGTCCACATCTCCACACGTCACATTCCCAGCCATCAATACATCGAAATCTGGAAGTTGTTTCAAACGATCGTAAACACTTAAACTGTCAAATGGCTGGTCAGTTGCTATTCATACGACATTCTCAAGCTTTCTTAAAAAACTGAACCCTCCTTTGTTCCCTCGTCAGGTCTTAACTCCACCCTCTTCCTGGTTTAACCACTCCCACCGCAGGTCTTAACTCTGCCCTCTTTCTGGTTAAAACTCCACCCTCTTCCTGGTTCAACCACTCCCACCGCAGGTCTTAACTCCACCCTCTTCCGGGGTAAGCCACACCCACTTGACCTTGACATTTGACCCTGACCTTTGACTTTGACCTTTGACTTTGACCCTTGACCCCTCATAAATCATTGACCTTTGACCTTGACCCCTCATAAATCATTGATTTATGACCCCTCATAAATCATTGATTTATGACCCCCCATAAATCATTTTTTGACAGAAGGTATGGTCTTAACTTCTCTAGTACCTGATAGTCGGAGGTGTACGTCCACGGGTGTCTTGATGCCAATGTCTCGGGGGAGTCGACGGCAGCTTTATGGATGGCACAAACTAAGCTATTCTCCGGTAAGAAGCGAGTTTTCACCAAAATTTTCTCACCGAAACCTGCTGGTTGACATTCCGTCGTGATTCATGTTTGCTTGATCGCACTCTGATCCATAGTAAAGTTTCACCTCCAGGAATTTTAAACAAGGAATCACCATGTGTTTGTGTGGCTAAAGGCTAAAGCTTCCCAACTCCATCTTTCTACTGTGACTTCTCCAATATTAATTGAACAAATTGCAAAAGATTCAGCAAAACAGATCTCCAAAATACTGCATGATTATGCCGTTAAAGCAGACGACTTTTAGCTGTGTGTGTGTGCAGCGCTCATATTTCCTTAAAACACGTGACGTCTTGCGTACACGTCATCATTACACGACGTTTTCAGGACGAAACTCGCAGGAAATTTAAAATTGTAATTTAGTAAACTAAAAAGGCTGTATTGGCATGTGTTGCAATGTTAATATTTCATCATTGATATACAGTATAAACTATCAGACTGTGTGGTGGGTAGTAGTGGGTTTCAGTAGGCCTTTAACTATGATCCAACCCCATTCCAAACCAAAACCCAAACCCTAAATCCAACCCTGCCCTCGGACGTCATTCCCAAAACAAAACTTGAACCAAAAGCATAATCCAAACCCTAACAATACTCTAACCATTAACTCTAAAACTTGACTTTAGCCTATCCATCCATCCATTTTCTACCGCTTATTCCCTTTTGGGGTTGCGGGGGGCGCTGGCGCCTATCTCAGCTACAATGAAAAAACCCTCAACCATTTTATAGTTTGAACAGACATTTTCACAACAATCATTATAAAACAGCAAATAGGACAGACACAGTTTGCAGTATTACACTATGAACTACAACATTGACATCCTGCAAGTTTGTATGAAACAACTTTCAGGAAATGTCAGAAATGGGCTAAGGAACCAGTGATTGGATTTTAGGGCTCACCTTCTGGATTTAGGATTTTTTTTTAAGGCTCACTTAGAGATCTGTGCTCTCCTAGCACTTTTGTAAGTACAAGACCTGAGAGTGCAAGCAGATGATGCACAGTGTTTTTCTGCCCGATTACATCGTCAGCTACTAGCTACTGACATTCATAATACATTATTTTCAGTTGCCAGGACTCATTCTGACAACATTGTCTATATCTAAACACTTCTACGTTCTTTATAAACTGCGATGATGTAATACCTTTGCTATGAGGGTCATGCACTGCAAAAAGTCAGTGTTCAAAAACAAGAAAAAAAATATATACAAAATAGGGGTGTTTTTTTGAACTAAGCAAAACTATCTGACAATGGAACAAAAAAATTTGGCTTGTTAAGACTTTCCAAAACAAGTAAAATTAGCTAACCTGAATGAACCCAAAAATACCTTAAAATAAATATATTCTCACTAATAACAAGTGCACTTTTCTTGGTAGAAAAAAAACGAGACCTTTTAGCTCAATATGTTGAAAAATATTCTTAAATTAAGTAAATGCTAATGCCATTATGTTGATACGATATGATATAATTTGATATGTGCTTGGCATCATGATTTTTTTTTTCATGCTTGAAGTAAGAAATTATTAAAGGTAGTTTTATACTTGTGAGTGTTGATGACACAGCTTTGCATCAGTTGATAGTCTAGTTCATGGGTGTCAAACTCTGGCTCACGGGACAATTTTGGCCCGCCGTGTAATTTCATTTGGCCCTTAAGGTAATATCAAAGTAAGATTAGAGCTGGCCCGCCGGTATTATACAGGGGTGGTGCCGCTGTAACAATGCATTTGCCAACCCTCACGATTTACCCAAGAGACTCTCGAATTTCACTGCCTGTCCCGAAAATCTCCCGGGGCAACAATTCTTCCAAATTTCTCCCAAATTCCACCCGGACAACAATATTGGGGGTGTGCCTCGAAGGCACTGCCTTTAGCGTCCTCTAAAACCTGTCGTCACGTCCGCTTTCCCGCCATACAAACAACGTACCGGCCCGATCACATAATATCTGCGGCTGTAACACACACGAATGAATGCAATGCGTACTTGGTCAACAGCCATACAGGTCACACTGAGGGTGGCCGTATAAACAACTTTAACACTGTTACAAATATGCGCCACACTGTGAAGCCACACCAAACAAGAATGACAAACACATTTCGGGAGAACATCTGCACCGTAACACACGTAATACCCAGAACCCCTTGCAGCACTAAATCTTCCTGGAAGCCACAATATACACCACCCTACCACCAAACCCGGCCCCCCAAATTTTTATTTAAATTTTATTTGATATGCCATTGATATTTTTCAATTATTATTAATAGGTTGATTGGCAACACTAAATTGGCCCTAGTGTGTGAATGTGAGTGTGAATGTTGTCTATCTGTGTTGGCCCTGTGATGAGGTGGCGACTTGTCCAGGGTGTACCCCGCCTTCCGCCCGAATGCAGCTGAGGTTGGCTCCAGCGACCCCAGAAGGGACAAGCGGTAGCAAATGGATGGATGGATAATTTGAAATTCGACTATGCATGTCACTATAAAGTTATATAAGCCTTGCTTGTTCAATATTCAATGCAAAACTTGTTTGGATCCATCTCAAAAGGTTAATTTGTTTCAACCTTACCCCGTGGCTTTGTTCTGTTTGAAATTTTGGCCCACTCTGTATTTGAGTTTGACACCCCTGGTCTAGTTTCAAGCATGTTTTACTCAATATAGGTCATCAAATCTCAGCAACAAGCTGTAGTATCTTACTGAAATCATTTAGGACCAAAACCCTTATAACAAGTAAAACACAAACATAAAATGTGCTTAGAGAGAAAAATTATCTTATCGGACAGAAACCTACTCAGTGGCCTAGTGGTTAGAGTGTCCGCCCTGAGATCGGTAGGTTGTGAGTTCAAACCCCGGCCGAGTCATACCAAAGACTCAGCATACCAAATACTCAGCATCAATGGTTGGAATTGGGGATTAAATCACCAAAAATGATTCCCGGGCATGGCATTGCTGCTGCCCACTGCCTCACCTCCCAGGGAGTGATCAAGGGTGATGGGTCAAATGCAGAGAATAATTTCGCCACACCAAGAGTGTGTGTGACAATCATTGGTAAAAAAAAATAAAAAAGTAAGCAAATATCACCCTTATTTGAGATATTTAACCTTACTTAGATTTCAGTTGTTGCAGTGTGTGACACTACACTGGTTCAAGTCTTTCCTCAATTCAAGTTTTTTGGTGACTTTATTTAAGCTCCGCCTTTGAGCAAGGCTTCCCTTATCTTGTCAGAACTCCTGACGTGCTCCTTCACTGACAATTTACTGATGCCGAGTCTTGATTAGCTCTGTTTCATGGCTCCTGGGCCCCGTGGTCTCCTATCTCCCCATAACTGTCCAATTACCCATCTGCAGCCAGAGTGAAACCTTATCTGCTTTCCATCAGTGACCAGCTGAGGTCTGATATGTCTCAGACTGGATGAAGACACTTTCCTTCCCCCCGCTGTATCTTCCGCTCTCACTTTCACGTCCCCATCCTGAGGAAATGCGAACTTAGTCGTAGACCATGAAGTCATCACTTGGTTACCGTGATGCTGCCATGGGAATAGAATTCATTTTGGCAGTTTCTACTGTATTATTGTGTCCTTTTTCTCTTGGGTCATATCATTAATTAAGTGCAGTCAGAAGCGCAACTAATTGTTCCCTGCTTGTTTCCGTACTGTCACTTTATGATAGACAGACCTGCAAGAGAAAAGTGCTACTGAAGCAGAACAAGAGCACTCAAGCGAGCGCTGTTGCACATCAGCAAGACATTGCCAATGTGGATTTTATTAGTTGCATCTTTTACCAATTAATAATAATTGTTAGAGATGTCCGATTATGGCTTTTTTGCCAATATCTGATATTCCGATATTGTCCAACTCGGGGGTTTTTAACCTGGGTTCGATCGAACCCTAGGGTTTCAGTGAGTCGGCCTCAGGGGTTCGGCAGAGGTCAAAACACAACCGACTCATCGTGTCAATAAAAAAATCTCCCTATCGGCGTATTACGGATACGGAAACAGCAGAAGTCACACTGATTTGCAGGTGTCTAATTTGTTGTCAGTTTATGCAGTCTACTGTGAGTTTAGTGTAGGTTTTGTTCTTTGAACAGAGTGATGTTCATGCACGGTTCATTTTGTGCACTAGTAATAAAACATGGTAAGACTTGAGTATGGGGTACATATTCACCATTAATTATTGTTGCTTAATAACATGCAAATTAGTAACATATTGGCTCTTAACTAGTCATTATTAAGTACTTATTAATGCCTAATTTGGCATGGCCTCATTATAACCCTAACCCTTTTAACCCTAACCCTAACCAAATAACTCCAAATTAAGTCTTTGTTACTACGAATATGTTCCCCCGGATGTCCAACAACCTCTAAATTAAGTCTTTGTTACTTAGAATATGTTCTCCATACTAAAGTGCTACCAAAAATACCTAACTTTGTCTTTGTATTTTTTTATTTTTCACGAAGAAGGGTTCGGTGAATGTGCATATGGAACTAACAAGGTCCGGTACCTCCAACAAGGTTAAGAACCACTGGTCCAACTGTTAATTATGATTCTGATATCAACCGATACCGATATATAAAGTCATGGAATTAACACACTAATGCCTAATTTTGTTGTGATGCATTAAACAATGTAACAAGATTTTCCAAAATAAATCAACTCAAGTTATGGAAAAAAATGCCAACATGGCACTGCCATATTTATTATTGAAGTCACAAAGTGCAATGTTTCTTTTAACATGCCTCAAAACAGCAGCTTGGAATTTGGGACATGCTCTCCCTGAGAGAGTATGAGGAGGTTGAGGTGGGCGGGGTTGGGGGGAAAGGGTTATGGGGGCAGCGGGGGGGGGGGGGGGGGTGTATATTGTAGTGTCCCGGAAGAGTTAGTGCTGCAAGGAGTTCTGGGTATTTGTTCTGTTGTGTTTATGTTGTGTTATGGTGCGGATGTTCTCCTGAAATGTGTTTGTCATTGTTGTTTGGTGTGGGTTCACAGTGTGGTGCAGATTTTTAACAGTGTTAAAGTTGTTTATACGGCCACCCTCAGTGTAACCTGTATGGCTGTTGACCAAGTATGGATTGCATTAACTTGTGTGTGTGTGAAAAGTCGTAGATATTATGTGATTGGGCCGTTACGCAAAGGCAGTGCCTTTAGGGTTTATTGGCTCGACTTCTCCTTACGTTCGTATACAGCGGACTTCTAAAAAGTCATACATTTTACTTTTTGAAACAGATACCAATATTTTCCAATATTACAATTTAAAGCATTTATCGGCCGATAATATCGGCAGCCCGATAGGATTGGACATCTCTAATAATTGTCATTTGTTTTTTTGCAGCACAGTTCTTATGGTTTGGTTCGTTGAACTATTGTTGGAGATGCTACAGAATGGCAAGAAAAAAATGCACTGTTAAAAACATTACATGGCTAACGACCAAAGAGTATCAGTTTATTTACCTTCCTTCTTTGTTCACTGGTCACATACCAGCTGTAAATCTGCTATGATGTGACTTTATTTATATTTTAAAAAAGCTATCTGCTATGCTGATCTGACCTTAACTCCAGAAGATCAGCTCAGTACGGAAAAAAATACCTACGGTACCAATCTGAATTTTAACCCTAAGTACTTTATGCTATGTGGTCATCTTATGCAGATTGATGTCACCAAAATATTTTTCATTATTTAGTTGGCTTTGAACTTGCTGTATCTTGCAGAGCACGGAATATGTACCAGACAGTTTTTCAAAATAAAAAGTACTCACTGTCAAAAATGGCTAAAAACTCAAAAGGTTTTGAAAATCAGGATAACACGTAACATATGTTTACTAATATGAATTTTGACCTCATTTTCCACTACACTTTATAATCAACAGCACGGCTGCCCAAATGTTTTGTCTCCAAGGGCCGAAATTAAAATGTGCCAATTGGCCACTGGCCAAATACAAACACACAATTTTTGGTGTGTAAAAAAACAGCCAAAATGTAAATAATGAAGTTCCCTTAATTGGTGCAAAAACCATGAATATATTAACAAGTAGTTAGCCTCCTGGTCATGCCAATAATGATTGATGACTTTGAAAGAGGACAGAAAGAATATATATAACATTTGGGAAGCAAAATTATACACCATGAATTTCTGGTTTGTACACTGTAGAACCGACAACCTGTTTAATATGTTCATGCAAGTGTTACTATTGATAATTGGACTTTTGGTTATTGATGCATTTTAGTCTTAGCATGTTATCTGTTTTAATGATTAACTAAGCTTTTATAGTTTTAAATCTAGGTTTGTACTGTAGTACTTTGACATATATTTACATGGAAAGTGCGGACCAGATAAAATATAGGATTATCATTATCAAATAGAGATGTTGTAGACACTGTACTGCAGAGCCTCTTGTAGTACTGTGAGAAGTGGGGGAGATCGTGAGCTAGCACAGTGGTTCTCAAATGGGGGTACCCGTACCCCTGGGGGTACTTGAAGGTATGCCAAGGGGTACGTGAGATTTAAGAAAAATATTCTAAGAATAGCAAGAATTCAAAAATCCTTTATAAATATATTTATTGAATAATACTTCAACAAAATATGAATGTAAGTTCATAAACTGTGAAAATAACTGCAACAATGCAATATTCAGTGTTGACAGCTAGATTTTTTGTGTGGACATGTTCTATAAATATTGATGTTAAAGATTTCTTTTTTTGTGAAGAAATGTCTAGAATTAATTTCATGAATCCAGATGGATATCTATTACAATCCCCAAAGAGGGCACTTTGAGTTGATGATTACTTCTATGTGTAAAAATGTTTACTTATAATTAAATCACTTATCTAAGTTTTCGGTTATCTTTATATATTTTTTTCGAAATAGTTCAAGAAAGACCACTACAAATGAGCAATATTTTGCACCGTTATACAATTTAATGAATCAGAAACTGATGACATAGTGCTGTATTTTACTTCTTTATCTCTTTTTTTCAACCAAAAATGCTTTGCTCTGATTAGGGGGTACTTGAATTTAAACATTTTTCACAGGGGGTACATCACTGAAAAAAGGTTGAGAACCACTGAGCTAGCAGACACACGTTGCTACCGTGTTTGCTATTGATAATATCTTAGAATGTGAAGTTAATTTTATAAGGTAAAATTTTTTGATATGAATGGAAGTAGCATTGTCTGTACTTGGTGACAGAAACCTTCAGAGGAAAGTCAACAGTACAAACGTCTATTTCTGTCACGTGGAGGTCGCATCTTTATGCGGGATCGTTCCTCCAATGCAACACGGACACTCCAGACGAAAACGTAAAGGTAAGATATGATTTCATAAATTATACACTGTCCCAAACAGACAGAAACAAAAGAAAAACGTGCCGAACACACGGTAAGCTAAGGCAACAACTTAGCACAGAGTCTAGACAGGAATACGTGACTGTTGCTTACCGCAAACAAGGAAGCCAGGACGAGAGATAAAAAAGGCAGGCTTAAAAACAATCTCTTGATTGGACAAGGTGTGTCCCAAAAAACAGAGGCAGGCGAAAATCATAAGTAACCAAAGTGACAAAACAAACAAGGAAGTGCAACCAGGAACTAAAGAAGTCCAAAACTAACAGAACATAATTAAACTGAACATGATCCGGACCCCCTTAAGGACATATTCCAGATGTCCACAAACAAACAAAAACCAAGCAGGGTCAAAAGTCATGGTAGGGCGCAGGGAGGACTTGGCGGGGGGTCGCCAGGCCAAGTGTCCCCGAATCCACCGAGGACAAGTCAAGTGGCGGCGGCCAGTGGAACGGCGCTGCAGCAGGAGAGGCGGGCGACCCGGGTACGGCCACTTCCGTGGCCAACGGGGAGGTGGACGCACTTGGCGAGGCGGACAACCAGGGAGCGGCCACATCTGTGGTCGGCAAAGGTGGGCGCGTCGGCGCTGTCATCGTGGCATGCTTTGAAGCAGCGGAAGAATCTGGTGTGGACGAAGCAGCGGACGAGTCAGGCGTGGACGCAGCACCGGACGAGTCAGGCGTGGACGCAGAAGCAGACGAGTCAGGCGCTTTGTGGCGTGGAGCTGGTACTGGTACATGTCGTGTTGCTGGTACTGGTACTTGTCGTGGTACTGGTAGTGGTACTTGTCATGGTGTTGGTACTGGTACTTGTCGTGGTGCAGGCACTGGTGCCTGTCGTGGTGCAGGCACTGGTGCCAGCCGAGGTGCAGGTACTGGTGCTGTACTTGGACTTAGTACTAGCCTTGGACTTGGACTTGGACTAGGTGCTGAACTTGGACTTGGTGCTGAACTTGGACTTGGTGCTAGCCTTGGACTTGGACTTGGTGCTAGCCTTGGACTTGGACTTGGTGCATGTGGCCAAGCCGGAGGTTGCGGCTTGGCTAGCCGAAAGACTGGTGGTGGTGGCCGGGCGGGAGGTCGCGGCTTGGCAGGCCGAATGACTGGTGGTGGTGACCGGGCCGGGGGTTGCAGCTTGGCTGGGCGCAGCTGTGCTACCTCCAGAGCACAGCTCCCAGCACTAGCCCCCCACTCAAGAAGCGGATACCAGACGCGCTCCCTGTGGTCCGGAATGGTCCTTAGAGGTGGGTGGATGGAGGTAAGGAGGGGGGGGTGGACTCCTCCCCTTTTAATTGTCCAAAGTGTCTTTTCCCATCCCCCACGTGAGATCGTGTGGGAGGACGAGAGGAAAAGGTCAATGACGTGGGCGGCGCTTGAGTATTAGGGGATGGAGCTGGAAAATCAGAAGGTGACTGTGGTTGACAAAATCTAAATTGCAAAAAAATGTCCTGATAATATTTTATTTTTGGAATAAAGTCTTTAGGAGGTGACTGACAAAGGGAGACAAAAGGCACAAAAAGAAAATTGGGGTCCGTGACTTCCTTTGATGACGCCGGCGGTATGATGTCATTGCCGCGTGCCGATTCAGTGACGTCATCGGAAGTGGGCGGAGTGACGTCATGAAAAGTGGATGGAGTGGAGTTGTAGCCGGAGTTCATTTGGCTTGCAGCCCAAATGGAAAATTGTTTAGCAAAATGAGTGATTGGATTACCAAACATCGGCGGCGAGGAAGACTGGGCTGCTTGTGGCGTCTTGCTGTCAGGAGAAGGAGTTTGAGGGAGCAGCGCGTCCCGGTAGCGAAGTGAAGCCCTTTTCAGACGGCTTCCGTCTTTGCTGTCGCGTCCGGTACTGCGGTGGCGCGGTAATGTCCTTGGGCCATACGGAATTGATAGGGATCAACTTTCTGTTAGGACCCCACATCAGGTCCTCGCGCTCCAAGATAGAATGGCGTAGAGTCTCCGCCTCCATTGCCTTTAAAACCATCCACATAATGGGTCCCATTTGTAAATTCTTTGGTATGACTCGGCCGGGGTTTGAACTTATGACGGATCGATCTCAGGGCAAACACTCTAACCACAAGGCCACTGAGCAGGCCTTATATTTATATAATGAATATATTTTGGTGTATATTAGTCAGATATTCAATGTTTTAAATCAGCCCATGAGACAAGATGAAGGATTAAATAGAGCCACATAAGATCAATGTTACCTTTGCCCTCAGCTACTGACACAACTATTTCCACTTAAGATGCACTGATGACGGTTCATCGAATGCTTGTGAGGTAAAGTTGAGGTTTTTATTTTGGCTTGAAGAATTTTTAACTGCTGCTGGCTGCCGCTTGGCAAAGCCTTATTTCAGGTCACACTCTTTGTTATCTGTCGGTCCACACAGTTAGCTGAACTGTGTGTGTGTGTGTGTGTGTGTGTGTGTGTGTGTGTGTGTGTGTGTGTGTGTGTGTGTGTGTGTGTGTGTGTGTGTGTTATTATATTTTTAATCGTAGCCAGAGAGCGAGCATCATTCTCATTACATTAGTGTCTACCGCTATTTATTTGCCTCTCTCTCTTTCACACACACTTTCTGCTCCTGAGGGGTCTGAGTTATGGGGTGAGGGGTGTTGAGAGAATACATCTGAAATGTGCACATTTGACAGTCGTTAGAGATATGGATCCTGACAGTCGACAATTAGCTCAGTCACCTCCTTTATCTTCACTCCTCTTTGGCTGGGGGATTTAGCACGGCCTGTCTCTGCCTTAATGAGCGCTACACCTCACTTCCACACTCCACCAAACTTTTAATTCCATCATGAAGATTATTTAAAAATCAGTTATCTGACTTGGCTGTATTTAATTGACTGCTGCGTTGTGAATACAGCTGAGATGAATATTGCTCACAGTCAAGCTACAATATTTTTATGGGAAAAAGCACAGTGATGCCTCAAAATGTTAGAAAATATCTCAAGCCAAAATTGAAATTATATACATCATGACAGATGTCACTGGCTAACTGATATACAGTATGCATGGTCACGCACCATCAATGACAATTGTTTACATTTACATTACATTACAGAAATAGAGTAATAATATAATAATAATAATGTATCGTTGAATTAATTTGGGTTAAAACTTTTGCATCACCAGTTTCTGCAATTTCAATATGCTCTTTTCACTTGTCACTTAAGTTTGGCGTTTAAATGTTTAAATCTTACATTGATTAACTTATTTGTTACGGTCAGTGTTAGGTCTTGTTGATCTGGACCTTTTCACTTGTCACTTAAGTTTGGCGTTTAAATGTTTAAATCTTACATTGATTAACTTATTTGTTACGGTCAGTGTTAGGTCTTGTTGATCTGGACCCTAAGATACAGAGACTGCATGTAAAATGGTTTAATTAACCAAAACAAATAGTGCAGCAGGGAAGTGCACAAGAAGCACAGAGAAAGCTATGCAGCATTGCGCAGTGAGGTTCATAGCTGGTGAGGCACTGACGTAATCAGAATCAGATTTACAAATGTACAGTATGCGCTCTGCACAGATTATTTGCCATTTGATTGGCAGCAGTTTATGGGTTATGTTTTATTTCTGTTTCTTTACACAAACAAACTGTTGCCCACAAAATGTGCATTTCATTAAACACGAAACACAAATAATGTTATCATCGTCTCACCTTTACTTATAAACGGAGTCCATGCAGAGGTCCTTCCGGATAAAAAAAGCCGTCAATTTAAAAGTCCTCCTTCACTTCCTTCAATTTTAAAAGTCTTTTAAGAGTTCAACATAGTTGCCGCGATTAGCAGAGCTTCTACTGCTATACCGGGCGGTATAGCACGGTTGGTAGAGTGGCCGTGCCAGCAACTTGAGGGTTGCAGGTTTGATCCCGGTCCGCCATTCTAGTCACTGCTGTTGTGTCCTTGGGCAAGACACTTTACCCACCTGCTCCCAGTGACACCCACACTGGTTTGAATGTAAAAATTAGATATTGGGTTTCACTTTGTAAAGCGCTTTGAGTCACTAGAGAAAAAGCGCTATATAAATATAATTCACTTCACTTCACTACTCTATTAATTTCCACGAAATGCTAGCTGCTGTTTGGCAAATAAAAGGGTGTCCCATAATGCATTGTGTTAAGACATTCAGAGGTACCACTATACAGCAAACAATGAAATATTTTATGGCCTTTTGTCTTGTTGTGCCTCTCACAAAACTACTTTTTGACCTTGTAACCGCATCTTTTTTTAGTATTTATTTTCTTCTTATTTACAAGATATAAAGGGCAAAACACAGCCTGCACTTCAATGCTGATCACAAACACTGATCTTTTCTGGCTAATATTGTATTTAATTTTGACAAGCTAGCAGGTAATATATGTAGTGCATATATATGTATATATATATATATATATATATATATATATATATATATATATATATATAAATAAATAAATGATAAATGGGTTGTACTTGTATAGCGCTTTTCTACCTTCAAGGTACTCAAAGCGCTTTGACACTACTTCCACATTTATCCATTCACACACACATTCACACACTGATGGAGGGAGCTGCCATGCAAGGCGCCAACCAGCACCCATCAGGAGCAAGGGTGAAGTGTCTTGCTCAGGACACAACGGACGTGACGAGGTTGGTACTAGGTGGGATTTGAACCAGGGACCCTCGGGTTGCGCACGGCCACTCTCCCAATATATACATATATATATACATATATATATATATATATATATATATATATATATATATATATATATATATATATATACACACACATTAGGTGTGTGGGGAAAAATCGATTTGAAATTGAATCGCGATTCTCACGTTGTGCGATTCAGAATTGATTCTCATTTTTAAAAAATCAATTTTTAAAAATTTTTTTCATCAACTTTTTTTTTTTTTAAATCAATCCAACAAAACAATACACAGCAATATCATAACAATGCAATTCAATTTTAAAACCAAACCTGACCCAGCAACACTGAGAAGAGCAATAAACAAAGCAATTGAGAGGAGACACAAACACGACACAGAACAAACCAAAAGTAGTGAAAAAAAATGAATATTATCAACAACAGTATCAATATTAGTTTTAATTTCAGCATAGCAGTGATTAAAAATCCCTCATTGACATTATCATTAGACATTTATAAATAAAAAAAAGAACAATAGTGTCACACTGGCTTACACTTGCATCGCATCTCATAAGCTTGACAACACACTGTGTCCAATGTTTTCACAAAGATAAAATAAGTCATATTTTTGGTTCATTTAATAGTTAAAACAAATTTACGTTATTGCAATCAGTTGATAAAACATTGTCCTTTATAATATAAAAGCTTTTTTTTTTTTTAAATCTACTAATCTGCTAGCATGTCAGCAGACTGGGGTAGATCCTGCTGAAATCCTATGTATTGAATGAATACAGAATCATTTTGAATCGGAAAAGTATCGTTTTTGAATCGAAAAAATCGATATATAATCGAATCGTGACCCCAAGAAGTGATATTGAATCGATCCGTGGGACACCCAAAGAATCGCAGCCCTAATATATATATATATATATATATACATATATTGTATATATATATATATATATATACATATATATATATATATACATCTATATATATATATATATATATATATATATATATATATGTATGTATATCTATCCATCCATCCATCTTCTTCCGCTTATCCGAGGTCGGGTCGCGGGGGAAACACCCTAAGCAGGGAAACCCAGACTTCCCTCTCCCCAGCCAATTCGTCTAGCTCTTCCCGGGGGATCCCGAGGCGTTCCCAGGCCAGCCGGGAGACATAGTCTTCCCAACGTGTCCTGGGTCTTCCCCGTGGCCTCCTACTGGATGGACGTGCCCTAAACACCTCCCTAGGGAGGCGTTCGGGTGGCATCCTGACCAGATGCCCGAACCACCTCATCTGGCTCCTCTCGATGTGGAGGAGCAGCGGCTTTACTTTGAGTGCCTCCCGGATGGCAGAGCTTCTCACCCTATCTCTAAGGGAGAGCCCGCCACACGGCGGAAGAAACTCAATTCAACCTCTTGTACCCGTGATCTTATCCTTTCGGTCATGACCCAAAGCTCATGACCTTAGGTGAGGATGGGAACGTAGATCGACCAGTAAATTGAAAGCTTTGCCTTCTGGCTCAGCTCCTTCTTCACCACAACGGATCGGTACAACGTCCGCATTACTGAAGACGCCGCACCGATCCGCCTGTCGATCTCACGATCCACTCTTCCCTCACTCGTGAACAAGACTCCTAGGTACTTGAACTCCTCCACTTGGGGCAGGATCTCCTCCCCGACCCGGAGATGGCATTCCACCCTTTTCCGGGCGAGAACCATGGACTCGGACTTGGAGGTGCTGATTCTCATTCCGGTCGCTTCACACTCGGCTGCGAACCGATCCAGTGAGAGCTGAAGATCCCGGCCAGATGAAGCCATCAGGACCACATCATCTGCAAAAAGCAGAGACCTAATCCTGCGGTCACCAAACCGGAACCCCTCAACACCTTGACTGCGCCTACAAATTCTGTCCATAAAAGTCATGAACAGAATCGGTGACAAAGGACAGCCTTGGCGGAGTCCAACCCTCATTGGAAATGTGTTCGACTTACTGCCGGCTATGCGGACCAAGCTCTGGCACTGATCGTACAGGGAGCGGACCGCCACAATAAGACAGTCCGATACCCCATACTCTCTGAGCACTCCCCACAGGACTTCCCGAGGGACACGGTCGAATGCCTTCTCCAAGTCCACAAAGCACATGTAGACTGGTTGGGCAAACTCCCATGCACCCTCAAGAACCCTGCCGAGAGTATAGAGCTGGTCCACAGTTCCCCGACCGGGACGAAAACCACACTGTTCTTCCTGAATCCGAGGTTCGGCTATCCGGTGAAGCCTCCTCTCATGTACACCTGAATAAACCTTACCGGGAAGGCTGAGGAGTGTGATCCCACGATAGTAGGAACACACCCTCCGGTCCCCCTTCTTAAAGAGAGGAACCACCACCCCGGTCTGCCAATCCAGAGGTACCGCCCCCGATGCCCACGTGATGCTGCAGAGTCTTGTCAACCAAGACAGCCCCACAGCCTCCAGAGCCTTAAGGAACTCTGGGCGGACCTCATCCACCCCTGGGGCCTTGCCACCGAGGAGCTTTTTTACTACCTCAGCGACCTCAGCCACAGAAATAGGAGAGTCCACCACAGATTCCCCAGGCATTGCTTCCTCATAGGAAGACCTGTTGGTGGGATTGAGGAGGTCTTCGAAGTATTCCTTCCACCTATCCACAACATCCGCAGTTGAGGTCAGCAGAACACCATCCGCACCATACACAATGTTGACAGTGCACTGCTTCCCCTTCCTGAGGCGGCGGGCGGTGGTCCAGAATCGCTTCGAAGCCGTCCGGAAGTCGTTTTCCATGGCTTCCCCGAACTCCTCCCATGTCCGAGTTTTTGCCTCCGCGACCGCTGAAGCTGCACACCGCTTGGCCTGTATATACACTATACTATATATATATATATATATATATATATATATATATATATATATGTATATATATATATATATATATATATATATATATATATATATATATATATATATATATTGTTATATTATTATATATATATATATTGTTATATAATATATATATATATATATACATATATAGATATATATATATATATATATATATATATATATATATATTATATTATTATATATAATAATCCATACGATGGGGAGACGCTCTTTTAAGATAATAATAATCACTTTTTATTACGGCAAATAAATTGCATTTCTTAGTATCTTAAATAACATTATCAAGCATTATTATCACTGGATCAAGATGGCTAAACATGTTACACAACGAGAGCAAGCCAGAAGCAGACATGCTAATGGAAAAGCTAACCGCTAAGCTAGCTTGAAACAACGTTAAGAAATAAGTAGTTAGTAAAGTATAAGAAGTGTAGATGGAAGCGCGTGCCAGCAGAAAGAATGCAGATATTACCAGAAAAATAATTTGACATTAATAAAAGCCTAGAGAAAAGATAATATAACAACTGTTGGTTTGTCAGCATTGTCAGAGTCAGTACATAAAAAAAGGGGAATTGAGCCATAAAATAGTGGTGTTAACACCCAAGGGTATTGTCTGTAGCTGATTGATACCAGAGTGATTTTTTTGACATTTATTTTTCTAGAAAACATGTTTTATTTGGTCCTGTTAACAAATTCAAGGAATAAGACCCTGGACACCAGAGGACTTCAGGGGCAAAAACTAAACGATTTCAATCAGTAAAAGTAGTTTTTACTTTTGTTTAGTTATTGTATACTCTTACTTGGTTTTGCTCAAAGAATACATAATAAAAGACAATAAGTAACTCCTTTGAATATTGTGATGATATTGTTACACGGTAAATAGCACTCACAAAAAAATACAATGAAAGATTTAAAGTTAACAGATGTGATGAATATATGTATTGGTCTATCGCAATTTAATATATAATGTTTACATGTTTGTGTCTGCTATACAGCAGGGAAGGGATTCAAATGGCACCATTCCTGGGTGGATCTCGCATGGCAGCGGCGTTCTATTCGCCGCCGCCACTTGACTTGTTCCCGGTGATTTCGGGGACACTTGGCCTGGGGACCTACCACCATGTCTAACCTCTACCCTCCCATGACTCCTGACCTTGGTCTTTTTTGTATTCTGGGGACATCCGGAATCTGTCCTTTGGGGTTGGGGGGGGTGTGGTGGTACTGTCATGATCAGTTCCTGTCTTGAGCCCCCTTCTACAAGTTGGAATTGCCACAACAAAACAGTTTAAGATATTCAACACTCTACTGACATCTGGCGGCGAAAGTGGATAGTGCAACCCCCCCCAATTTGTCACGTTTCATGCGTCAAGTAAACCGCGACGAATGGGGCCATATGAATCCCTTTCAAAGTCTAGTCCTTACAAGAAAAACAACCATTTTACACTCAAGATTAAAGAGTAAGTTGTAGTTTGCAGCTATTTGGAGGGTTTGTTCTGCTCAGAATTCCCAGTGGGTTTTTTTCGTCTTTGTTTTTTTTTATTGCATCAAAAGGTGTCTGAAAACACTTTGGGTTATCGGTAGTGTTTGTGCTGATTCCCAAAAAACATCAACACGACCTTTGCCCTTGCTTATCTCCCAATGTGTGGCGCATTTGTCTTGCTTTGCCTGCATAAAGACTGACTCTGATCTACGGCTGGGCGCACTCAGAGTGGTGCGTTTCGCAGATGAAAAAAACTCAGGTTGAAGGCAGAAGCAAAAAAAAGTCAACAATGTTTTAAGGAAGACATATCGTGGGTGGCTTACGCGGCGGTTGACACTTTCACAGAGGCTGTGAAAATGAAGCCCTTGATTTTAAAGAGTGTCGGAGCAACAATGAGCCTCCGAAATCCTGCAGAGATCGTCACTGGTATTTTCAAGAGCAGCCAAGGTTTTATATGACATGTCGGACACTTAACAGGACATTTACAGTATATCTGCAGAGACCCTCCTTTATGAAAACGCTTGCTTGATGGGGTCTGTTAGTATCTATTCAGAAAAACACTTAAAGCAGTACACAATACAATTGTGTGGAATTTCAGTCAACTTCCACAAAATATACCACTGCAGATTCTGGGTCTGGTTTTTAGCAGGCACTCGGGTGCTGAGTGCTCTCCATTTGATTAAACTCTACCCAAAGGCTGCATCAATTATGTATCTTCACAATGGAGTTAATGGGCTGTAATAACAGCCGAATATGACCTGACTACATTTCCACATGACATGACAAGAAAAATCTCACTTCACACATTGCCAGCAATGAAGAAAGATCAGGTTGGCTTTTTATTAAAGGGAATTGTATTTTCTTTTGTAAGCTTTTGTGTTTCACTGTACCACTTCTTGGTGTGGAGATGTGTTAATTTTTCACTAGGTGTTCCTGAGTCCACAATTTAGGGGTGGGCAATATCGCAAATTTGGGTATCGATACCGATCCGATACCGGCCAGTATCGCCGATACCGATACCAGAAGTGTCGTCATCTGATGAGGGGAGGGGGACTTCGGGTATCGATACTTTTGAAAAACAAATTTGTACTTTTGCCTTTATTAATTGATTGTGATAATAATACAACACAGGACAACGATTTAAGTCAAAAAATAAAATATTTATTACAAAAGTAATATCAATAGCAATAAAGTAATGCAAATAAGGTGCAAACAACTACTGAACCTGGCTTGTCGCCTCAAAATACACAAAACCTTAATGTAAATAACAAAACTCTAGTTATTGAACAAAGTTGTAAACATGAACACAAAACAAAAGAACTGAGAAATTCAAATAAAAAAGTAATATTATCAATCACAATAAAGTAAATACTGCAAATAAGGTGAAAACAAATACTGAACTTGGCTAGTCGCCTCACAACACACAAGAACTCAAGTAAAGAAGAAAACACTAGTTATTAAACAGTTGTAAAAATGAACACAAAACAAAAGAACTGAGAAATTCTTATCGTTATTTTAGTGCAATAAAATAATTTACAGTTTACAACCAAGACATTAGGTCGCACTGGAAACTCACGCGTGTGTGTGTGCGTGTCCGAGTGAACCTCGGAGCGAATTATACTGATGTGTGTGCGCGAAGGCACCAAGCCTCATGTTAATTGTATTTATTTTATTTTATTTTGGGTTGAAGATGAATTTTTAAAGTGTTTTTAAATCTTGTTCGCGACCCATCACTAGGGAGGAGGGTGGAGTGATGAGGAGCGCTGCGCTGCGCTCACATTTTTTTTTAAATCGGAGTGATTCGCTTAATTTGGTGAAGTATCGATACCATCACGCCAGTATCGATACGATACAGATACTCACCAATTTATGAGTGATCAGATCAATATTTATATTTTAATATTTTTTGTTGTCGCTTTTGTTAATGTGTACCAACTCAGGGAAGAAAAACTGTCATTGACCGTGGTCCGGATCATGTTTTGTTGAGTGTTTTTTGTTATTTTTGGACTCCTTTAGTTCCTGTTTGTGACACCTGTGTTTTTTTTGGTTAAAATCATTGCAAATTGTGTTCACCTGTCTCTGATTAGTGCTCGCCCGCTCACCTCCTTCCCGAGCACTAATCAGAGGCGGTATTTAAGTTTGTCTTTGCCAGTCAGTCGGGCTGGCGTCATTGTTCGATTCATGCCGTGTCCACGTAAGTGTTATTGGTTCCATGCATAGCTCGGTTGGTAGAGTGGCTGTGCCAGCAACTTGAGGGTTGCAGGTTCAATTCCCGCTTGTGCCATCCTAGTTACTGCCGTTGTGTCCTTGGGGAAGACACTTTACCCACCTGCTCCCAGTACTACACGCACTGGTTTAAATGTAACTTAGATATTGGGTTTCACTATGTGAGGTGCTTTGAGTCACTTGAGAAAAAGCCCTATATAAATATATTTCACTTCACTTCACTTCCATGCTAAGTGTTTAGCTTCGATGTTTCCTGTGTTAAGTTTTTTGCCTCTGATGTGAACGTCTTTTGTTTGTACCCTTTTTTGGAGTAGAAATTAAAAATGTTCCTACCTTCAAGCCATGACTGGTCTAGTCCGATTGCATCCCGGGAAAACAATCCTCGCAGCAAGCTCCCCCCCCCCCCGTTATGACAAAAACATTATAAATGAGTAGTAAGTTTTTTCTTTTGTTTAGTTCATGTGCACTATTCGTTTTTAAGTTTCTATGTTCGGCGGCCACGGATGCAGCGCTGTCTGTCCAGAGTCGGGACCCAGGGTGGACCACTCATCTGTGCATCGATTGGGGACGTCTCTGCACTGCTGAACTGTTTCGGCTCGGGCTGGTCTCCTGCTGCCCCCACTATGAACTGCACTCTCAGTGTTATGTTAGAGCAGGGTTCGGCACCTTTACCAGTCAAATAGCCATTTCGACCCGTATCACAAAATAAAGAAAATAATGGGAGCCACAGGTCACACTGAGGGTCCCAGGTTAAACAACTTTAAGACTGTTACAAATGTGCGCCACACTGTGAACCCAAACCAAACAAGAATGACAAACACATTTCGGGAAAACATCCGCACTGTAACACAACCTAAACACAACATAACAAATACCCAGAATCCCATGCAACCCTAACTTTTCCAGGCTACATTATACACCCCGCTGCTTTGAGCACATTTTTGTTTATTCCCGTCTGATTTATTTCTTAAATAAATCATTTCCTACCTGCACGCTGTGTCCGAAGTAAGGACTGCATCCTGGGAGAACAAACCCTGCATCACCATGCGACCCGGTCGTCACAGGAAAAGTCATATGTCTATGAAGCATGGTTTTACTACATCTTATATTTGAGATTGAATATAAGGGAAAGTGTTCAACTTCAGCCGTAACCCTTTCGGTCTGTAAAATTGTCAATTTATGAATGTAAAATTGTTTGTTTATTATGTTGACCACTGACTGAAGAAATATTTAGCTAAACTAAACTTAAATGTCTGATAGTTTAATTTTGAAAAGCGGGCCAGCCAGTTAACATCTCAATGTCATCCAATTAGCACAGAAGTTTAATAATTTCCTGTATTCTAGTCAAGTCATTTACAAAAAGTTAGCATAGTAGGTTATAGGCTACTAGGAGCTCCAGCTACACAACAGCTAAGCACACAAATTAGACGAACGTAACAATTAGTAGTGAACAATATTGCAGTCAAAAACACACTACTTGTCTTAATAAATAAGTATAAAATAATTATAGTTGCATAACATTTACAGACACGCTTCCAGTTTACCCCACAGCAGTATTGGTTACAAATGTAGCTTACCACCATCCACGTGTGAATGTCTTGTATCAATATAATGCATTATTACTGGTATCGTATCTGACATCTATCTATCTACGTATCTAGTTTTAACATTTGTGAATATTCAGGAATGTGAATACTGCAGTGAATACTGCAGCTTATTATCAGCATTTTGATGCAATCTGTACATATTCATCCTCTGGGGTTTTGATCCCACGAGTGCTCCCCCTCCACTGAACAGAAGGGGTCCTTCAAACCCAGAGTGGCCATGCAGAAACTATTGACCCATCTGGTCAAGGGGGCCAGCCATGTTGGCTCCTGCATCTTTTTCTGTGTGCACCAACAGAAGAATTCTGGCACACCGCAGAGTGCTTGTGATAGGTTGAGAATGTGTAACGCAGTCAGGCGATGAGTAGCCTTCACACTTTGTTTGCGTTATCTGGAACGAACATGACCACCATAGGCGTAGACTTCTGACGGAATCATGCTGCCACTGGACATAAGTTCAACAGGGAAAACATGTGGAGTCCGCTGTGGCCGTCGGGAGTGAAGTAGAGACACTGCAGAGTAGTATGGGGTGCTTTAAGATTTATATTGAACATTTAGGTTTAGATTTAAGATTTAGATTTAATGTTTAGGTATAGAGTCAACATACAGATTTAGACTTAAAGGCCTACTATAAAACCCACTACTACCCACCACACAGTCTGATAGTTTATATATCAATGATGAAATATTAACATTGCAACACATGCCAATACGGCCTTTTTAGTTTACTAAATTGCAATTTTCAAATTACCGGGAGTTTTTTCTTGAAAACGTTGTGTAATGATGACGTGTACCCAAGACGTCACGGGTTTTTAGGATGTATGAGCGCTGCACACACACAGCTCAAAGTCGTCTGCTTTAACGGCATAATTACACAGTATTTTGGAGATCTGTGTTGCTGAATCTTTTGCAATTTGTTCAATTAATATTAGAGAAGTCAAAGTAGAAAGATGGAGATGGGAAGTTTTAGCCTTTAGCCACACAAACACACAGTGATTCCTTGTTTAAAAATCCTGGAGGTAAAACTTTACTATGGATCACAGCGCGGTCAAGCGAACATGGATCACGACGGAATGTCAACCAGCAGGTTTCGGTGAAAAAATTGTGGCAAGAAGTCGCTTCTTACCAGAGAAAAGCTGAGCTTGTGCTGTCCATGGCTGCCGTCGACTCCCCTGAGACATTGCAAGTCAGGACACCCGTGGAGACACCCCTCCGACCATCAAGTAATATTAAACTCACTAAAACATCAGCAACACAATAGAAAGATAAGGGATTTCCCAGAATTATATAAATATAATTCACTATAATTCACTAATTATCCTAGTAAATTTGTCTGAAAACATCAGAATCCGTCCCAGTGCAATCGCGTTTGTTTTTTTCTAGTTCGTCGCTATCAATATCCTCAAATACAAATCTTTCATCCTCGCTCAAATCAATGGGGAAATTGTCGTTTTCTCGGTCCGAATAGCACTTTTTGTTGGAGGCTCCCATTAAAATCAATGTGAATATGTGAGGAGCCATCAACATGTGACGTCATTGTCTGTGACTTCCAGGAGAGGCAGGGCTTTTCTCTGAGCACCGAAAGTTGCGAACTTTATCGTGGATGTTCTCTACTAAATCCTTTCAGCAAAAATATGGCAATATCGCGAAATGATCAAGTATGACACATAGAATGGACCTGCTATCCCCGTTTGAATAAGAAAATCTCATTTCAGTAGGCCTTTAATATTTAGGTTTATCATTTTGGTTTAGATTTAAGTGAATTGTGAACTGAATTATATTTACATAGCGCTTTTCTCTAGTGACTCAAAGCGCTTGACATGGTGAAACCCATTACCGAAGTCACATTTAAACCAGTGTGGGTGAAGTGTCTTGCTCAAGGACATAAGAGCTGGGACTAGGATGGCAGAAGCGGGGATCGAACCTAGAACCCTGAAGTTGCTGGAACGGCCGCTTTACCAACCGAGCTCATTAAGAACTACCATATAGATTTATATTTAGGATTTAGGTTTAGATATAATGTTGAGATTTAAGATTTATTTTTAGATATAACTTTTGGATTAAGATGCAGCATTTAATTTTAACTTAGATGTGATAAAAGTGAGTTAAATCTGAGAAAAGGGAAATCAATCTGAGAAATATATCAGCTCAAAAAAAAAGTGTGACTGAATTTTTACATTCGGTACCCCAATAGAGAAGTGATTGTGTAGGGGGTTAACCCAGGGGTGTCAAACTCATTTTAGATCGAGGGTCACAAGGAGAAAAATCTACTCCCAAGTGGGCCGGACTGGTAAAATTGCGACAGGATAACCTAAAAATAAAGACAATTTAAGATTTTTTTTCTTTGTTTAAAAATAGAACAAGCACATTCTGAAATTGTACAAATCATAATGTTGTTGGGTTTCTTTTACAATTACCTGTTGCGGATAATAGTATACACTCTTTATTTGTCGTTGTTTATATTTTTTGAATATAAATAACGTTTTGTTAACGGTGTTAATTTTAAATCTATCGAGATAAAATAAATATATCAAAATCAAATTACAGTATGTTATTTATGTAGTTTGATAATTTTCAGTGACTGATGTACTAACATCATGTGGTTCATTTTGTACATACACTATATTGCCAAAAGTATTTGGCCACCTGCCTTGACTCACATATGAACTTGAAGTGCCATCCCATTCCTAACCCAATATGATGTCGGTCCACCTTTTGCAGCTAATACAGCTTCAACTCTTCTGGGAAGGCTGTCCACAAAGTTGCAGAGTGTGTTTATAGGAATTTTCCACCATTAGTTCAAAAGTGCTTTGGTGAGGTAACACACTGATGTTGGTTGAGAAGGTCTGGCTTTCAGTCTCCATTCAAATTCATCCCAAAGGTGTTCCATCCGGTTCAGGTCAGGACTCTGTGCAGACCGGTCAAGTTCATCCACACCAGACACTGTCATCCACGTCTTTACTGGTGCTCAGTCATGATGGAAGAGGAAGGGGCCCACTCCAAACTGTTCCCACAAGGTTGGGAGCATGGAATTGTCCAACATATTTTGGTATCCTGGAGCATTCAAAGTTCCTTTCACTGGAACTAAGGGGAAAAGCCCAACTCTTGAAAAACAACCCCACATCATAATTCCTCCACTGACCACTCTGTCAGTTTATGCGGCCTACCACTTTGTGTCTGATTGCTGTTGTTCCCAAACTCTTCACTTTTCTTATACAAACCCCGTTTCCATATGATTTGGGAAATAGTGTTGGATGTAAATATAAACAGAATAATATGATTTGCAAACCTTTTCAACCCATATTCAATTCAATGCACTACAAAGACAACATATTTGATGTTCAAACTCATAAACTTAATTTTTTTTTGCAAATAATAATCAACTTAGAAATTAATGGCCGCAACACGTGCCAAAGTAGTTGGGAAAGGGCTTGTTCACCACTGTGTTACATCCCCTTTTCTTTTAACAATACTCAATACACGTTTGGGAACTGAGGAAACTAATTGTTGCAGCTTTGACAGTGGAATTCTTTACCAGTCTTGTTTTATGTAGAGCTTCAGTCATTCAACAGTCCGGGGTCTCCGCTGTCGTATTTTACGCTTCATAATGCACCACACACTTTCGATGGGAGACAGGTCTGGACTGCAGGCGGGCCAGGAACGTACCCGCACTCTTGTACTACGAAGCCACGCTGTTGTAACACATTGTTTTGCTCAAATAAGCAGGGGCGTCCATGATAACATTGCTTGGATGACAACATATGTTGCTCCAACACCTGTATGGACCATTCAGCATTAATGTTGCCTTCACAGATGTGTAAGTTACGCATGCTTTGGGCACTAATACACCTCCATACTGGCTTTTCAACTTTGCGCCTATAACAATCTGGATGGTTATTTTCCTCTTTGTTCGAAGGGCATCACGTCCACAGTTTCCAAATATAATTTGAAATGTGGACTCGTCAGACCACAGAACACTTTTCCACTTTGCATCAGTCCATCTTAGATGAGCTCAGGCCCAGCGAAGCCAGCGGCGTTCCTTCGAGTTGTTGATAAATGGGTTTTGCTTTGCATAGCAGAGTTTTAACTTGCACTTACAGATGTAGCAACCAACTGTAGTTACTGACAGTGGTTTTACGAAGTGTTCCTGAGCCCATGTGGTGATATCCTTTACACACTGATGTCGGTTTTTGATGCAGTAGCGCCTGAAGGAGCAAAGGTCCGTAATATCATTACTAAGGTGCATGTCTTTGGAAGTGGGAGGAAGCCGGCGTACCCAGAGGGAACCCACACATTCACGGGGAGAACATGCAAACTCCACACAGAAAGATCCCGAGCCTGGATTTGAACCCAGGACTGCAGGAACTTCGTATTGTGAGGCAGACGCACTAACCCCTCTCCCACCGTGAAGCCCCGGATGACAACATATGTTGCTCCAAAACCTGTATGGACCATTCAGCATTAATGGTGCCTTCACAAATGTGTAAGTTACCCATGCCTTGGGCACTAATGCACCCCCATACCATCACACGTGCTGGCTTTTGAACTTCGTGCCTATAATAATCCGGATGGTTATTTTCCTCTATGTTCCGGAGGACACCACTTCCACAGTTTCCAAATATACATTGAAATGTGGACTCGTCAGACCACAGAACACTTTTCCACTTTGCATCAGTCCATCTTAGATGAGCTCGGGCTCAGCCAAGCCAGCAGCGTTCCTTGGTGTTGTTGATAAATGGGTTTTGCTTTGCATAGCAGTTTTAACTTGGGCTTACAGATGTAACAACCAACTGTAGTTACTGACAGCGGTTTTATGAAGTGTCCCTGAGCCCATTTGGTGATATCCTTTACACACTGATGTCGAGTTTTTGATGCAGTACCACCTAAGGGGTCAAGGGTCCATAATATCATTGCTTACGTACAGTGATTTCTCCAGATTCTCTGAACCTTTTGATGATTTTACGGACCGTAGTTGGTGAAATCCCTAAATTACTTGCAATAGCTTGTTGAGAAATGTTGTTCTAAAACTGTTAGACAATTTGCTTACAAATTTTGTGACTCTCACCCCATTCTTGTTTGTGAATTACTTAGCATTTCATGGAAGCTGCTTTTATACCCAATCATGGCACCCACCTGTTCCCAATTAGCCTGCACACCTGTGGGATGTTCCAAACAAGTGTTTGATGAGCATTTCTCAACTTTATCAGTATATATTGCCACCTTTCCCAACTTCTTTGTCACGTGTTGCTGGCATCAAATTATAAAGTTATAAAAAAATGTTTATCAGTTTCAACTTCAAAAATGTTGTCTTTTTAGCATATTCAACTGAATATGGGTTGAAAATGCTTTGCAAATCATTGTATTCCGTTTATATTTACATCTAACACAATTTTCCAACTGAAATAGAAATGGAATTTGTAGTTATAGAGCCATACAAAAATGCTGGATTATTCATTCAGTCATTAAATAAAATACAGTACACTGTGTTAGGTCTTGGTTCCTTAGGTCATGTGCAATCATTTACATCTAACACAATTTCCCAACTCATATGGAAACAAGGTTTGGATTATTTGGATTATTTGCACACATGGCATCCTGTGACAGTTCCACGCTGGAAATCACTGAGAGCGGCCCATTCTTTGAATGAATGAATGGTTTATTTTGAGCCATGCAAACAAAACAAAAGAATGACATAAAATACAAAAGAAATATATATATATACATTATTTTTACACCTACATTGAAAACATTACATGTGACTAATCTTTTGTAGATGTCAAGATTGGCTCAAAAGGGAGTGGGAAGAAGTAAACTCATTAGGTCCCATCCCTTCTTTCAAAAATGTTTGTAGAACAGTCTCCATGCCTAAGTGCTTGATTGTATACACCTGTGGCCGGGCCATGTGATTACGACCCCTGACTCTCATCACTTGAATGGGGGGCTAAATACTTTTGGCAATATATATCAACAAAGATACAAATAATTGCTATTGGGATATCGAGTGGACACATTTGAACAGCAGTTTTTTTTCATTCAAAAATGTCAGGTTAATTTTTATACTTGCAAACTCATCCCGCGGGCCGGATAAAACCTGTTTGGGGACCCGATCCGGCCCTCACGCCGTACGTTTTTACACCCCTGGCTTAACCTGACCTCAGTGCCACAGTAAACATGTAAACGCTCCTAGTGCCCTTGCGAGCAAACTCCCCCCCGCGGTGAGCCTTGCTGTGGCATGTTGCTCAGTGCCATTAAGGCCAGTATGCACATATCATCTCTGACCCCATCCCAACATCTCCGTCATGTCTCTGCAAAGCCTGTTCTTTCCAGTCGGTGACGAGGATTTCCATCAAGGAGTTTGGAAGGAATCCAATTCGTGAGATAAGAGCCAAAATGCAATTAGTGTATACTTTCTAAATCTGAATGTGGAAGCGCCTTGTTGTTCTAATTATGAGGGCGTCTTAGGAGACTCATTTGTTCTTCTTTTTTCCTGTGCGGTGGAAATAAACGATCCCTCCTTAGAGTTGAATTCATAGCCAATATTAGTGGTACCTTTATTATTTGTGCATATAACCTCATCTCAATGCAGCCCAGTATGTTTAAATAAGCTTGTAATGTCTGCCTTCCAGCTGATGGACGATAATAGCAAGTTTGCCTTGTTTACCTCAGCTTGAGGCTGCTTATTTGTCTTGCAAATAATGATTTTGCACGGTGTGATGCTACTGACACCTTGTGGAGAGGCAGGGATCTGCACATTTCTCTCTTCTATATCCTCTGTTAAAAAGGTACAATCTGAGCCTCGAGGAGTCACCTCTGCCTATGCTGTAGTAACCCTGCTCAGTACAAACGACTACTTTTAGTCACAAGATGGCGCTAGTCTCTTCTTAGAGTTCATTAACACGGAGAGAAGGCTCACATTAAAGTCTGTTTTAAAAGGGACATTTATAGCAATATCTACATTTAAGAAAAAAGATAAGAATACAAAATCAGATGAAAAGAATAAAAAAAAAATATATATGTATATATATATATATATATATATATATATATATATATATATATATATATATATATATACACATATACAAATGTATATATATACCGGATTTACTTGAATTGCCGCCGAGGCGCTAATTAATTTAAAACCTCTTCTCACTCCTACGCTTACCAAAGGGATGCGGTAAAAGTAAGCATGCGCTAATTATTTTAAAACCTATTCTCACTCCGGCATTTACCAAAGGCATGCGGTAAAAATTTGAGTGTGATGTAAGCTTGGACCTTAAATCCTACTGAATAGCTCTTAATCTTCTTAACTTTATGCAATTTCAAATTACCGGTATTGAAATCAGCCTCCTCCATTTTGAAAATGATGACAGGGAAAGTGTCACTCATGACGTCACGAGTTGGACCAGGCGGTAATACCAAGCATGCGCTAATTATTTTGCGAAGCGAGTTTGACCCGGCAGTAATTCAAGGCAGGCGCATACTACGGTATGCGCCTGCCTTGTTACGGTCAGTGTTAGGTGTTGTTGATCTGGACCCCAAGATACAGAGACGGCAGGTAAAAAGGTTTAATTAACAAAAACAAATAGTGCAGCAGGGAAGTGCACAAGAAGCACAGAGAAAGCTATGCAGTATTGCGCGAACCAGTGACGTGCAGTGAGGTTTATAGCTGGTGAGGCACTGATGTAATCAGAATCAGATTTACAAATATACAGTATGCGCTTTGCTCAGATTATTTGCCATTTGATTGGCAGCAGTTTACGGGTTACGTTCATTTCTGCATTCTTTACACAAACAAACTGTCGCCCACAAAATGCGCATTTCATTAAAAACGAAACACAAATAATGTTATCATCGTCTCACCTTTACTTATAAATGAAGTCCATGCGCAGGTCCTTCTGGTTAAAAATAGCCGTCACTTTAAAAGTCCTCCTTCACTTCCTTCAATTTTAAAAGTCTTTTAAGAGCTTAATATAGTTGCCGCAATTAGCAGAGCTTCTACTCTCTTCATTTCCACGAAATGCTAGCTGCTGTTTGGCAAATAAAAGGGTGTCCCAGAATGCATTGTGTTCAGACATTCAGAAGTACCACTAAACAGCAAACAGTTAAATATTTTATGGCCTTGTGTCTTGTTGTGCCTCTCACAAAACTACTTTTTGACATTGTATCCGCATCTTATTTTTAGTATTTACTTTCTTCTTATTTACAAGATATAACGGGCAAAACACAGCCTGCCCTTCAATGCCGATCACAAACACTGATCTTTTCTGGCTAATATTGTATTTAATTTTGACAAGCTAGCAGGTAATCGTGTATATATATATATATATATATATATATATATATATATTAGGGGTGTGGGGAAAAAATAGATTCAAATACGAATCGCGATTTTCACATTGTGCAATTCAGAATTGATTCTCAAAATCTCATCGATTTTTATTTTATTTGATTTCATTTTTATTTTTTTTAATCAACCCAACAAACCACTACACAGCAATACCATAACAATGCAATCCATTTCCAAAACCAAACTTGACCAAGCAACACTCAGAAGTGCAATAAACAAAGCAATTTAGAGGAGACACAAACACGACAAAAACAAACCAAAACTAGTGAAACAAAAATGAATATTATCAACAACAGTATCAATATTAGTTATAATTTCAGCATAGCAGTGATTAAAAGTCCCTCATTGACATTATCATTATACATTTATAAACATTTAAAAAAGAACAATCGTGTCACAATGGCTTACACTTGCATCGCATCTCATAAGCTTGACAACACACTGTGTCCAATGTTTTCACAAAGATAAAATAAGTCATATTTTTGGTTCGTTTAATAGTTAAAACAAATTTAAATTATTGCAATCAGTTGATAAAACATTGTCCTTTACAATTATAAAAGCTTTTTTAAAAAATGTACTACTTTGCTAGCATGTCAGCAGACTGGGGTAGATCCTGCTGAAATCCTATGTATTGAATGAATACAAAATCCCTTTGAATCGGAAAAATATCGTTTCTGAATCGAGAATCGCGTTGAATCCAAAGAATCGATAAATAATCGAATCGCAACCCCAAGAATCAATACTGAATTGAATCGTGGGACACCCAAAAATTCGCAGTCCTAATAAATATATTTCTTGAATAATACTTGAACAAAATACGAATGTAAGTTCATAAACTGTGAAAAAATAATACAACAATCCAATATTCAGTGTTGACAGCTAGACTTTTTGTGGACATGTTCCATAAATATTGATGTTAAAGATTTCTTTTTTTGTGAAGAAATGTTTAGAATTAAGTTCATGAATCCAGATGGATCTCTATTACAATCCCCAAAGAGGACTCTTTAAGTTGATTATTACTTCTATGTGTAGAAATCTTTATTAATAATTGAATTACTTGTTTATTTTTCAACAAGTTTTTTGTTATTTGTATATCTTTTTTTCCAAATAGTCAAAGAAAGACCACAACAAATGAGCAATATTTTCCACTGTTATACAATTGAATAAATTAGAAACTGATGACATAGTACTGTATTTTACTTCTTTATCTCTGTTTTTCCAACCAAAAATGTTTTGCTCTGATTAGGGGGTACTTGAATTAAAAAAAGGTTCAGAGGGGGTACATCACTGAAAAAAGGTTGAAGACCACTGTTGTAGAGGACGTTAAAGACAGTGCAGTCACGGCACGTCCTTAATAATGTCAGCCGGGTGAAAATTGAGACAAATTCGGTAGAATGGTTGCACCGGTAGATTGTCGGGAGGTGCACTGAAATTCAGGAGTCTACCGGAAAAATCGTGAGGTTAGACAAATATGTTGCTGGGGCGGAAAAGCGATTCATAGAAGGTGATTTCATTAAAAAGTGGATGTTAGATTTTTTTAAGAATTGTTTTCTTGCGGGCCAGCCTCACCCAGTTTCTGCATCCAGTGGCCCCCAGGCAAATTGAGTTTGAGACCCCTGCTTTAGGAGCTCCGTAAATATCTATCTCAATGTAGATTATAAACTATTTACCTCCATCATGGCCAAACTATTGGAAGAGTTCTTACTTATATTGGTAGATAATGATCAAAAAGGTTTTATACATCAACGCCAAATAAAAAGAAAGACACCACATATTATGGATCATAGACAAAGAAAAAACATTAGAGCGATAGTTTTAAGTGTGGATTCTGAAAAGGTCCAATGGAATTAGTTGTGGCCTCCAGGATTAAAACCATGCAGGCACTAAATAACAATCCTATTTCTAGGATTAAAGTCCATGGATATCTATCAAATAGTTTTACCTTAGAAAGGGGTTCTAGACAGCGCTGTTCACCAATGCTATTTGCAATTTATCTAAAACAGTGAGCCCAGTCCATTAGACAAAATAAAGACATCAAGGGAATTATTAGTATAAATTGGCCTGGTGTGCGGATGACATTTTGGTCTACCTTGGGCACCCATCATACTCTCTTCCTAAATTCATACAATCATTTGAACAGTATGGTCAATTATCAGGATATAAAATCAATATAGGTAAAACAAAGCTACTCTCATATAATTATAACCCACCAGTAGAAATCAAAATCAGTTACACCTTGGCATGGCAAACAGTCTTTTAAATACTTTTCAAAATATCTTATAAATTTATCAGAACACAATTATTTACACATACATAAAAACATGGAACGTTATTCCTTTTTTTAGCCTTATTTGTAGAAATTATTCCATTAAAATTAATACACTGCAAAAAATGTTGTATTTATTTCAAACCTTGCCAATAGAGATGAACTAAAACCAGTTAAAGGGTAACATTATCACAATTTCAAAAGGGTTAATAACAATAAATATTAGTTCCCAGTGGCTTGTTTTATTTTTCGAAGTTTTTTTCAAAATTTTACACCTCCCGGAATATACCGAAAAAAAGCTTTAAAGTTCTTGATTTTCGCTATTTGCGATGCGACTATCCATTTCCCTGTGACGTCATACAGGGCTGCCAATACAAACAACATGGCGGTTACCACAGCAAGATATAGCGACATTAGCTCGGATTCAGACTCGGATTTCAGCGGTTTAAGCGATTCAACAGATTACGCATGTATTGAAACAGATGGTCGGAGTATGGAGGCAGATAGCGAAAACATTCGGCCATAACATTGGTGTACCTAATGAAGTGGCCCATAGCATGGCTGCCTTATTAGCATCGCCGGTAAAATGTGCGGACCAAACGATCAGGACTTTCGCATCTTGTGACACTGGAGCAACTTAAATCTGTCGATTGGTAAGTGTTTGTTTCGCATTAAATGTGGGTATCTAGTTTCAAATGTACATACAGCTAGCCTAAATAGCATGTTAGCATCGATTAGCGTAGCATGTTAGCATCGATTAGCTGCCAGTCATGCTGCGACCAAATATGTCTGATTAGCACTTAAGTCAACAACATCAACAAAACTCAACTTTGTGATTTTGTTGACTTAATCGTTGCAAATGCATCTGCAGGTTATCCATACATCTCTGTGCCATGTCTGCCTTAGCACCGCCGGTCAAATGTGCAGACACTCTGGCAAATTCATTGGGGGTCTGGCAGCAGATTTCTTGCCAGTGGTGCAACTTGAATCCCTCCCTGTTAGTGTTGTTACACCCTCCGACAACACACCGACGAGGCATGATGTCTCCAAGGTTCCAAAAAATAGTCGAAAAAACGGAAAATAACAGAGCTGACACCCGGTGTTTGTAATGTTTTGAAAATGAAAATGGCGGGTGTATTACCTCGGTGACGTCACGTTCTGACTTCATCGCTACAAGACCGATAAACAGAAAGGCGATTAATTCGACAAAATTCACCCATTTAGAGTTGGAAAATCGGTTAAAAAAATACATGGTCTTTTTTCTGCAACATCAAGGTATATATTGACACTTGCATAGGTTTGGTGATAATGTTCCCCTTTAAGTGAAAGGCCAAGGGTTCGTCTCAAAACTTTACAGCTGGCCAAACAAAAGGGAGGATGGAGTTTACCTTACCTCTGACATTTTTATTTTGCAGGGCAGATAAGAGCAGTGATATGCTGCTGCAACCTGTCATATGTTGCTCAATGGAAAATTATGGAAGAAAAAATGCCCTCCTTCCACATGCAAGCAATATTGGCGGATAACAACTTACATACCCACATAAATAACATTGAAAACCCGGTGAAATGGACCCTTAAAGTATGGAACGTGATCTTAAAGGAATGCAAACTCGAGAATGATATTATTGTTCTTAAATGATGTGCTTATGATTCAGTTTACACCTAATAAATTGGACTCAAGATTCAAGGACTGGATATGTAAGGGTATAACAGCTTTATGTAATGTAATGAAGGACACACATCGCTCAGTTTTGAAACTATTAAAAGGACACATTTATTAGAAAACCAAAACTTCTATCGATATTCGCAGTTGTGATATTATGTTGATATGAAGGTGAAAAATATAACAGGGACAAGTATACGTTTAATTGAACTGTTTACAAAAGCCTATAATTCAGAACCAATTGCTAGAACTGTTTCATGCTTGTATAAGGGTCTGTTGAATCTGAAATCATATTCAACTTCATATATTTAAACAAAATGGGAGAAGGAAGAAGGGACAACTATATCCGAGGAAGAATGGGCAATAATATGGAGATATCAATGGACTTGTACCAGCTCACCGAAGTTGGGGAATTTAGCTGGAAAACTTCGATCAGATTTAAAAACAAATTAAAAAACATAAAAAGAATTTAACATGATCAGTAAAAAGTCTAACTAAAAAGGTGTGTTTTCAACCTTTAAAAAAATATATATATATCAACGGTCTCCGTGTCATGATCCGTGGTCTGGATCATGTTTAGTTTAGGGTTTTTCTGTTAGATTGGACTCGCTTTGTTGTTTGTGCACCTTGTGAGTTAGTTTGTTCACCATGGTAACGTATTAATTTCACCTGCTGCGGGTTCCAGGCGCACACCTGTTTTTGTTAATTACTTTCTTATTTAAGCCTGCCTTGTCCTGTCAGTCGGTCTTGGTCCCTTGTTTGCGGTAAGCAACTGTTACGTTGGTTTGTTCTAGATTTCTTGTTCCCTGATCCTGTGCTAATGTTAGCATTAGCTTCTGTGCATTTCGGCACGCATTTCTTTTGTTCTTTTCGTCTGTTTTTGCACCAGTGTTTTTGTTATTACATCACCTTACCTTTACGTTGTTGTCCGGAGTGTCTATGTTTGCACTGGAGGAACGATCGCGCATTAAAATGCGACCAACATGTGACACTCTGCAGTCCTGCAGTCTTTCCGGCAGTATCTTCCACAGGTGTGGGGGGGGGCATAGTGGCTAAACACGGTCACATTGTGGGTCTTTATTCTAGTATTTGGTAAAGATAAAAGGCCAGTGCCACAGGATTTCAGGATCCTTTTGATACGGTGATAAGGGTTGATACAGTAAAAGCAGGTCGAATAGATAATAAGGCACACGGCCATTAAGACATTTCAAAACTAATGAAAGGACTTTGAAATCGACCCTGAAGCAAATGGAGACCTAATGCAGTGACTTTAAAACTGGTGTAATGTGCTCCGTCGTCAGCACGTGTGCAGCTCAGTTGCGTGATAAATGTAGAATTCTAATATTCTTTTTGGGAAAACCGGAGAGCATTACAATAGTTCAAACAACAAGAAACAAAAGCATGCGTTAGCACTTCCGTGTTGTCCAGGTGAACATATAATTCGAACGAAAAAAAAAAAGGCAAAACCATATTGAGAGGTTTGCTTTGTTCTATACTATTTACTTATATTACTACCTGTACATACTCATGAGCTGCTATGTACGAATCATTTAAATTAAGCAGGACATTTGTCACATGGCATGAAACTACGTGTCTGCCAATTTGCCTTCATCCCATTTTAGCGTTGTTGTGCTCTCAGCCTAATAGGAAACAGAGTGGCACATTCTCTGAGCTTTGGGCATCTAATGAGACCTATTAGAGCATCGCCCGTAATTATACGGGGCCACCCACCATCATGACACCTTCTTGTTTACACCACAGAGTTGCAGATTGCATTACCGCCGCCTCCCGCACTAGCCACAAAATTAGTCTCATTTTCTTAATCAAGCGAAGTTTTTGTCAATAATCCTGTACGAGACAAATAATTGGTTTCCTGTTTTGCACTGGGGGCCCAGTGAGGATGTGGTTCTATTTAGAACAAGCCATGACCAGGACATATACAACCCTGCTTTCTTAAAAAAACAACAACATATATTTAACATGTCAGTGAGTGTTCAAATAAAATACAAATAAGAGAAAACCAGTTCTCATAAAACTGTTTCATGAAATTCTAGTGGTTGTGTGTCTAGCTGCCATTTGTTTCCTGTTGAATGAAGGCAAAACAACCACGTCAGCCACTTCATGCATTTATGCATTTTTTATCGTGTACATTAACATTCACTTGTGATGTATTATTCATAAATGTGGGGTGGTAGTAGGGTGATAGAGAGACTGGCAGGGTATATAACTGCCTTAACGCCATACTTTGATACAAGCTCATTACCAACTATCAGCCGCAGATATCGACTTGTTCACCACAGTCTGTGGACTCAGCAGCAATTAGACGAGTCTTTGTTGCAAGTATAAATAGCCAGTAGTTATAATGCCTGTTCGCACATAGTAGACCGAGGTTAGCACATTTGATTTCCTCCAGAGCCACAGAGTGGGCAGCTGCCAATATTGGCAACATAACAACACATGCACATTACTGTCCCATGGGTCAAGAGGTCATCATTATCTTTTTTTATTTTTTTTGTCCTTTCCAGCTACTCAGGCAAATCAAATGCTTGATGTAGATGCCCATATCTGCTGTTCAGACTTAATTTTCAAAAGAAGAGGTGTAAGATACGTATTTTGTTGCCTTATCTGTATTTGACTTTATTAAATTGATTTATTTGATGTTTGGCGCCGCCAGACCGGACCAGGTAGGGACAGAAAGAAGAAAAAAAATAAGAATGTGAAGACTGTGTGGCATAACGATGCCGGATGTGTTCCTCCGTGGATGCGTCGGCAAAAACCCAGCAAAAAGTAAGAAATAAAGAATGTATTAAAGTAATAAAACAGGCTAGAAACAAAAACACTGGTGCTAAGCAGAAAGCCAAACAAATGGCGCTAGCATGGAAGCTAGGAATACAAACAGAAAAAACTAAACTTGGCACAAAGGCACAAAAAAGGGAAAACAAACCATTAGCATGACAGCTAGAATAAAACACAGGCGTAGTGTGTATGCTAGCGAGAATATACATACAAAGCAGTCGTCACTTGTTGCGCGAAGGCAAATTAGGATCCCAGGCAGAACAACGAAAATGGGCGAGCTTAAATAAGGGAGGTGATTACTAGAAACAGGTGTGTGAGAACCGAGAGTAACAGGTGGAACTAATAAACAACCATGGTGACAAAGCAAACAGGAAATGAGGAGGTCAAACTACCGAAAGTGATATAAAAATGGAACAAAGCAACAATATGTGAAGATCCGAGCAGTGGATCGTAACAAAGAAGACAAAGGGGGAAGTTATAGGGACAAGAGAGCTACAACAACAACAAAAAATAAAAACCACGACAATATAACAGCATCAGCAAATATGATATGTACAAAAAAGATATGAAAAGTAATAGCAAAGAAGCAGTTAGTGAAGTAAATATTAATAACACAGAAATGACAATGAACATTATTACACTACAAACGAAGCAATACAAATGCCAATAGAAATAGCATTTTTAATAATGAATAATAATAATTACCTCTATTATTAACAACACAATCGTTTCAAAGGCAATAATATTGTGAAATCTTAACTTACAAAAGAAACAAGATAAATGGAGGGGAAGAAAGTGAAGTGACCTATATCACCTTGCTATAACAACCTTGTAGATTGTTACAGCAAATATAGGTTAAGCTTTTTCAGCGTGCCTTGTTTTACACAGTTTACTGTGGGGGGAACCATAATATATGTTTGATGAAACGTGATTATATGCATGGGTGTTTGTATGTATATGTGCTTGTATTAGTACAGTATGTGTATATGTATGTATTTACAGTGAATGTGCATGTGGATGTATGTATTGTGAGTGTGTATGTATGTACTGTATTATGTAGGTGTGTGTGTATGTATGTATGCATGTATGAATTCATGTACATATGTATGTATATATGTATGAATAATTGTGCATATCTGTGTTTGTTTGTACAATATATTTGTCTCCCAATATGTGCGGGAGCCAAAGTATGGCTCCAGACGCCCAGAGAGCCCAGGGAACAAGGGACAACCAGCCCCTCGCAGTCAGGCTGGCCAGCAACAGGACCCCCAGAACCAAGCCCAACGTGCTGAACAAAGCCAGCGGCAGGCCGTAAACTGACGAGCCTAGCAGAGGAAACGGCACGGGAGAAGCAAGGGACAGCCAGCGGGCAGAAAGAGTGTCTTCGTAAGAACCATGTCAAGGTTCTGGAGTGGCCTAGCCAGTCTCCAGACCTAAATCCAATTGAAAATCTTTGGAGGGAGCTGAAAGTCAGAAACCTGACTGATCTAGAGGAGATCTGTGTGGAGTGGGCGAAAATCCCTCCTGCAGTCCGTGCAAACTTGGTGAAGAACTACAGGAAACGTTTGACCTCTGTAATTGCAAACAAAGGCTACTCTACCAAATATTAATGTTGGTGTTCAAATACTTATTTTCAGCTTTATCACACGAATAAATTGTTAAAAAAAATCATAGATTGTGATTTCTGGATTTTACAGTGGACATGTACCTACCGTGAAAAATTTCAGAACCCTCCATGATTTCTAAGTGGGAGAACTTGCAAAATAGCAGGGTGTTCAAATAGTTATTTTCTTGACTGTATATATATGAATAACTACATACATACACACACACAAATATAAACAAACAGATCCATACATAAGCAACGATCCAGCCAAGAACCATCTGGACCCCCCGACCCCCCTTCCACAAACACACACACACGCACGCACACACACAGACACACACACACACATACGTGTTTGGGTGACATATGAGGACTTATGACAAAAACGTGACATATGGGGACATGCCTTTCCAATGGTCCTGCAGGCCTGGGAATCAGACGGTTAGTGAACCAGAATTTTAGAAACACAGTGGTCTATTGAGATTTTTGCAACTCTTTTGTTTTTTTCTGAACCTGATTTTTATGGTACATATGAGGACTTGTCAGGTTTAGGTGCCATATGAAGACCAGAGTGTTTAAGATTTCAAGTTTATGTGACATATGACGACCATGACGTCACAGAGTGTTTAAGATTTCAGGTTCATGTGACATATGATGACCATGACATCACAGAGTGTTTAAGATTTCAGGTTCATGTGACATATGATGACCATGACATCACAGAGTGTTTAAGATTTCAGGTTCATGTGACATATGATGACCATGACATCACAGAGTGTTTAAGATTTCAGGTTCATGTGACATATGATGACCATGACATCACAGAGTGTTTAAGATTTCAAGTTTATGTGACATATGACGACCATGACGTCACAGAGTGTTTAAGATTTCAAGTTTATGTGACATATGATGACCATGACGTCACAGAGTGTTAAAGATTTCAGGTTCATGTGACATATGAGGCTAATGACATCAGAGACTTAACAAAACCACCTGAGTTGGTTTAGTTGATGTGTTGTCATTTTAAAAAATCCCAATCCCATGCTACTGTAATCTAAAACCAAGAAGAGTTTAAAAGAAACATGGGTATAAATGTAATTGTCGACTAAGTGTAACTGAATTGTTTTTGTGGATTTTGTCGCTAAGAATTATCTGGAATAAATACAAAACGCTTGCTGTTTATTTTGCTTTTTTAATTGCTGGTAACATACTCAAACTACCACAGAAGATGTGGGAAAACATTTTTTTCCCCTTTTTTTAATATAATTCTGTTATGGATGTAGTACTTGATGGCAAGCCAATCTCTGTCCTGTAGAGCTACTAGTTCTTTATGGAGGCAGGCTTCACAATCTTTTTTACCTGGTACTTTGTTGCCAGTTACAAAATGCAACATGTGTCATTCAACTGCTTCCACTTCTTCCCCTTTGCAGCTGTCATAAAGGAGACAAAATACAATTTCTTACTGAAGGAAAAATGACTATAACACAGTGAAAAGGTGCAAAACGTAATATAATATTCTAGTAAATGATGTGGATTATTTATTTACCCCGCTTTGGAGTGGACCAAGTGGAAGAAGCTTGAGACATACCTACTTCCAGCGATTTGTCCTGCTGTCAATCTGAAGGGAAGAATTAGAAAACTGTAAAAGTAAACATTTAACATATTGTGCTTTGTGAAGCAGCGGAGTATGTGTGTTGTCTGTCTATTTATGAATAATGCAGACCAGGAGTGTTGGCTGAGTTCTTAACGTTTGCTTTCAGAGCCTGCATATCACAACATACAAGATGCCGTCATGGCGACACAACCTATACATGCTCCTCACTCCTGTTGCATGCTGGGTAGGGTAGTTCTTTTTTCCCCTGGCTCATAACATTACAATATAGTACCATGTATATGCGTTCAGTTTATCAAAGCACCAAGCAAACAGATATGGTCATAATTATTTTAAGTCCACTACGCAGAATAAACACAACATTATTAATATTGCTACTACGGATAATTTGATCAAAAATTCCCTAAAACAGCGCACTACCTATAATATAAGTTTTTTAAACATAAGATCCCTGATAAAAAAAAAATGTTTCTGCTGTTACCTCAGAAATTGCCTGTTCAGATGTTATGATTGTGGCTCAGAGATTTGTATGTAGATTGTATTTATTTTCCATAACAAACAAGATAACTTAAATACCCTGGCAGTGGCAATAAGCTTAAATGTTTGTATTTACCTTTTTTGAGTTGATTTTCATAAAATTTGCTATTTAACTGCTACTGTTTAACAAGGACTGATTTAAATTGTGTTTGCACAACAAATGTTTTGGCGCTTTTTTTCATGTGGGAGAATATTCCAATAAAGGTGCACTACACACTACTTTTGAATTCATTATTGGGCTTTGCGTATACAATGCAGTTAATCGCGATTAATAAGAGAAATAGTGCGATTAACTTCGATTAAAAATGTTAATCATTGCCCAGCACTAATATATATACAAACCCCGTTTCCATAAAAGTTGGGAAATTGTGTTAGATGTAAATATAAACTGAATACAATGATTTGCAAATCCTTTTCAACCCATATTCAATTGAAAGCATTACAAAGACAACATATTTGATGTTCAAACTCAAACTTTTTTTTTTTTGCAAATAATAATTAACTTTGAATTTCATGGCTGCAATACGTGCCAAAGTAGTTGGGAAAGGGCATGTTCACCACTGTGTTACATCACATTTTCTTTTAACAACACTCAATAAACGTTTGGGAACTGAGGAAACTAATTGTTGAAGCTTTGAAAGTGGAATTCTTTACCATTCTTGCTTGATGTAAAGCTTAAGTTGTCGTGTTTTACGCTTCATAATGCGCTACACATTTTCGATGGGAGACATGTCTGGACTGCAGGCGGGCCAGGAAAGTACCCGCACTCTTTTACTACGAAGACACGCTGTTGTAACACGTGGCTTGGCATTGTTTTGCTGAAATAAGCAGGGGCGCCCATGATAATGTTGCTTGGATGACAACATATGTTGCTCCAAAACCTGTATGGACCATTCAGCATTAATGGTGCCTTCTCAGATGTGTAAGTTACCCATGCTTTGGGCACTAATACACCCCCATACCATCACACATGCTGGCTTTTGAACTTTGCGCCGGATGGTTATTTTCCTCTTTGTTCCGGAAAACACCACGTCCACAATTTCCATATATAATTTGAAATGTGGACTCGTCAGACCACAGAACACTTTTCCACTTTGCATCAGTCCATCCTAGATGAGCTCGGGCCCAGCGAAGCCCGCGGCGTTCCTCTGTCTTGTTGATAAATGGCATTTGCTTTGCATAGTAGAGTTTTAACTTGCATTTACAGATGTAGCGACCAACTGTAGTAACTGACAGTGGTTTTCTGAAGTATTTCTGAGCCCATGTGGTGATATCTTTTACACACTGATGTCGGTTTTTAATGCAGTACATCGCTTACGTGCAGTGATTTCTCCAGATCCTCTGAACCTTTTGATAATTTTACGGACCGTAGATGGTAAAATCCCTAAATTCTTTGCAAAAAAAATGTTTAGCAGTTTTAACATCAAATATGTTGTCTTTGTAGCATATTCAACAGAATTGGGGTTGAAAATTATTTGCAAATCATTGTATCCTGTTTATATGTACATCTAACACAATTTCCCAACTCATATGGAAACGGGGTTTGAATGTATTTATATAAATATAGCCTATTATTTGCGCACTATTTACAAGTTATGTACCAAAAACACGACCACCGAAAAAATACTTTGATCAATGAAAACAGCGCTGCAAAAACCGGCTGTAAACAAGAGGCACTGCCTTTTCTGAATTGAAACACTCATTTTAAAGCTTTGACATTAACATTTTAACACACACTAATCTGGTTCAGAAAATATGAGGACCCTATATGAAACACACTTTCTTGGTTCAAACAATATAAGGACATGACGAGTGCTCACATGTAGAATTTATGTTGTTGACTTGTAACATCTCCTGTTTTGCTAAACATGAGTTCCAAACTCCCTACTGACTAACATGGATGTACCCTTACGAAAATGTTGTCATATAAACTGATCTGTGAGAGATTAAAATTAATAAATGTCTTTCAAAATATAGGTTGGGTCAAATTTAGAGCAGATATAGTAAAAATAGACATGTAATAACCTGTTGGAGGGATGAAGTCGGTTTATGGCTGTCATCTGAATCTAGAGAATGTTGAGATAGAACCTCAACAGTTGGTTTCTGCAACAAAACACAAAAATATAATGTCATAACTAATTAATTATAACATTCTCACCACTTTTTGTTGATAAAAATCTGAGCATACAATGCCAGATAAAGGGTAAAGATTATTACAGAGTTTCAGCTCTTAGACAATTCATTAAGAATGTAACACACACAAAAATCTGGTTCAGAAAATATGAGGACCTGAATTGAGACACACATTTTAAAGCTTGGACATTAACATTGTAACACACATTTTCTGGTTCAGAAAATATGAGGACCTTATATGAAACACACCTAAGTCTTTCTTGCTTCAAACAATATAAGGACATGACGAGTGCTCACATGTAGAATTTATGTTGTTGACTTGTAACATCTCCTGTTTTGCTAAACATGAGTTCTAAACTTTCTACTGACTAACATGGATGTACCCTTGCGAAAAAGTTGTCATATAAACTGATCTGTGAGAGATTAAAATAAATAAATGTATTTCAAAATATAGGTTGGGTCAAATTTAGAGCAGATATAGTAAAAATAGACATGTAATAACCTGTTGGAGGGATGAAGTCAGTTAATGGCTCACATCTGAATCTGGAGAATGTTGAGATGGAACCTCAACAGTTGGTTTCTGCAACAAAACACAAAAATATAATGTCAGAACTAATTAATTATAACATTATCAGCACTTTTTGTGGATAAAACTCTGAGCATACAATGCCAGATAAATAGTAAAGATTATTACAGAGTTTCAGCTCTTAGACAATTAATTAAGAATATAAAACACACTAAAATCTGGTTCAGAAAATATGAGGACCTGAATTGAGACACACATTTTAAAGCTTGGACATTAACATTGTAACACACACTAATCTGGTTTAGAAAATATGAGGACCTTATATGAAACACACCTAAGTCTTTCTTGGTTCAAACAATATAAGGACATGACGAGGGGTCACATGTAGAATGTATGTTGTTGACTTGTAACATCTCCTGTTTTGCTAAACATGAGTTCCAAACTCCTTACTGACTAACATGGATGTACTCTTACGAAAATGTTGTCATATAAACGATCTGTGAGAGATTAAAATTAATAAATGTCTTTCAAAATATAGGTTGGGTCACATTTAGAGCAGATATAGTAAAAATAGACTTGTAATAACCTGTTGGAGGGATGAAGTCGGTTTATCGCTCACATCTGAATCTGGAGAATGTTGAGATAGAACCCCAACAGTTGGTGTCTGCAACAAAACACAAAAATATAATGTCAGAACTAATTAATTATAACATTAACAACCACTTTTGGTTGATAATATTCTGAGCATATAATTCTACATAAACAGTAAAGATTATTATAGCGTTTTAGCTCTTAGACAATTAATTAAGAATATAAAACACACTAAAATCTGGTTCAGAAAATATGAGGACCTGAATTGAGACACACATTTTAAAGCTTGGACATTAACATTGTAACACACACTAATCTGGTTTAGAAAATATGAGGACCTTATATGAAACACACCTAAGTCTTTCTTGGTTCAAACAATATAAGGACATGACGAGGGGTCACATGTAGAATGTATGTTGTTGACTTGTAACATCTCCTGTTTTGCTAAACATGAGTTCCAAACTCCTTACTGACTAACATGGATGTACTCTTACGAAAATGTTGTCATATAAACGATCTGTGAGAGATTAAAATTAATAAATGTCTTTCAAAATATAGGTTGGGTCACATTTAGAGCAGATATAGTAAAAATAGACTTGTAATAACCTGTTGGAGGGATGAAGTCGGTTTATCGCTCACATCTGAATCTGGAGAATGTTGAGATAGAACCCCAACAGTTGGTGTCTGCAACAAAACACAAAAATATAATGTCAGAACTAATTAATTATAACATTAACAACCACTTTTGGTTGATAATATTCTGAGCATATAATTCTACATAAACAGTAAAGATTATTATAGCGTTTTAGCTCTTAGACTATTATTTAAGAATGTAACATTCACTAAAATGTGGTTCAGAAAATATGAGGACCTGGATTGAAACACTCATTTTAAAGCTTTGAATTAAACATTGTAACACACACTAATGTGGTTCAGAAAAATATGAGGACCTTATATGAAACACACTGAAGTCTTTTTTAGTTCAAACAATATGAGTACATGACAAGTGATCACATATTGAATTCATGTTGCTGACCTGTAACATCTCCTGTTTTGCTAAACATGAGTTGTAAATTCCACAGACTAACATGGATGTACGCTTAAAAAATGTTGTCATATAAACTGATCTGTGAGAGGTTAAAAGGATTAAATGTCTTTTGAAGTATAGGTTGTGTCAAGTTTTTAGCAGATATAGGGCAGCACGGTGGAACAGGGGTAAGTGCATGTGCGTCACAAATCGAAGGTCCTGAGCAGTCCTGAGTTAAATCCTGGGCTCGTGATCTTTCTGTGTGGAGTTTGCATGTTCTCCCCGTGACTGCGTGGGTTCCCTCCGGGTACTCCGGCTTCATCTTACCTCCAAAGACATGCACCTGGGGATAGGTTGATTGGCAACACTAAATTGGCCCTAGTGTGTGAATGTGAGTGTAAATGTTGTCTATTTGTGTTGGCCGTGTAATGAGGTGGCGACTTGTCCAGGGTGTACTCCGCCTTCCGCCCGAATGCAGCTCAGATAGGCTCAAGCACACCCCGCCAACCCAAAAAAGGGACAGGTAGTAGAAAATGGATTGATGGATGGATAGTAAAATAGTCAAGTAATAACCTGTTGGAGGGATGAAGTCGGTTTATCGGTCACATGAGTCTGGAGAATGTTGAGATAGAACATCAACAGTTGGTGTCTGCAACAAAACACATAAAAATAATGTTAGAACTTATTAATTATAACATTATCAGCACTTTTTGTTGTTAACATTATGAGCATATAATGCCAGATAAATAGTAAAGATATTTATAGAGGGTTTCTGTCTCTTGTCCCGCTCATGTCTTGAGATGAACTTCCCTCGGTACTCGACCACAAAAGAACCTTTTTCAATTGATGCAAGAGCAAATACACCATATCCTGATAAAACAGTTTATCAATTAACAATGTTTGGAATATCTGTTTTAAAAAGCAATATCAATAGTCGTTACTTGACTAAAAATTATATTACAAACAGAATTACTCTTTCATAAATGTAAATAATTATTAAATTAAGTACAAACCCCGTTTCCATATGAGTTGGGAAATTGTGTTAGATGTAAATATAAACAGAATACAATGATTTGCAAATCATTTTCAACCCATATTCAGTTGAATATGCTACAAAGACAACATATGTTTGCCTGTGTATCGGCTGGGGACATCTCTGCGATGCTGATCCGCCTCCGCTTGGGATGGTTTCCTGCTGGCTCCGCTGTGAACGGGACTCTCGCTGCTGTGTTGGATCCGCTTTGGACTGGACTCTTGCGACTGTGTTGGATCCATTGTGGATTGAACTTTCACAGTATCATGTTAGACCCGCTCGACATCCATTGCTTTCCTCCTCTCTAAGGTTCTCATAGTCATCATTGTCACCGACGTCCCACTGGGTGTGAGTTTTCCTTGCCCTTATGTGGGCCTACCGAGGATGTCGTAGTGGTTTGTGCAGCCCTTTGAGACACTAATGATTTAGGGCTATATAAGTAAACATTGATTGATTGATTGATATTTGATGTTCAAACTGATAAACATTTTTTTGGTGCAAATAATCATTAACTTTAGAAATTGATGCCAGCAACATGCAACAAACAAGTTGGGAAAGGTGGCAATAAATACTGATAAAGTTAAGAAATGCTCATCAAACACTTATTTGGGACATCCCACAGGTGTGAAGGCTAATTTGGAACAGGTGGGTGCCATGATTGGCTATAAAAACAGCTTCCCAAAAAATGCTCAGTCTTTCACAGGAAAGGATGGGGCGAGGTACACCCCTTTGTCCACAACTGCGTGAGCAAATAGTCAAACAGTTTAAGAACAACCTTTCTCAAAGTGCAATTGCAAGAAATTTAGGGATTTCAACATCTACGCTCCATGATATCATCAAAAGGTTCAGAGAATCCGGAGAAATCACTCCACGTAAGCGGCATGTCTGGAAACCAACATTGAATAACTGTGACCTTCGATCCCTCAGACGGCACTGTATCAAAAACCGACATCAATCTCTAAAGGATATCACCACATGAGTTCAGGAACACTTCAGAAAACCACTGTCACTAAATACAGTGTGTTGCTATATCTGTAAGTGCAAGTTAAAGCTCTATTATGCAAAGCGAAAGCCAATTATCAACATCCAGAAACGCCGCCGGCTTCTCTGGGCCCAAGATCATCTAAGATGGGCTGATGCAAAGTCGAAAGGTGTTCTGTGGTCTGACGAGCCCACATTTCAAATTATTTTTGGAAATATTGGACACCGTTTCATCCGGACCAAAGGGGAAGCGAACCATCCAGAATGTTATCGACGCAAAGTTCAAAAGCCAGCATCTGTGATGGTATGGGGGTGCATTAGTGCCCAAGGCATGGGTAACTTACACATCTGTAAGTTACCCATCTGTTTGGAACAACATTTGCTGCCATTTAAGCGCCGACTTTTTCATGTACGCCCCTGCTTATTTCAGCAAGACAATGCCAAGCCACATTCAGCACGTGTTCAGCTTCATAAAAAAAGAGTGCAGGTACTTTCCTGGCCGGCCTGCAGTCCTATCAAAAATGTGTGGTGCATTATGAAGCGTAAAATACGACAGAGGAGACTGAAGCTCTACATAAAACAAGAATGGGAAAGAATTCCACCTTCCAAGCTTCAACAATTAGTTTCCTCAGTTCCCAAACGGTTATTGAGTGTTGTTGAAAGAAAAGGTGATGTAACACAGTGGTGAACATGCCCTTTCCCAACTACTTTGGCACGTATTGCAGCCATGAAATTCTAAGTTAATTATTATTTGTAAAAAAAATTATTCCGTTTGGATTTACATCTAACACAATTTCCCAACTCATATGGAAACGGGGTTTGTAATTAATGTGTTACTTGAAAAAGAAAAGTTTTAAATATCTAGCATATGCAGTTGAGAGACATTTCATGAGAGCAGAGTGTGTGTGTGCCTTTAAAAAGCTGTGCCTTTTGCCAAGTGACGTGGGACTTCAGCGCCCAGAAATAGCAGAATAGTTCAGCTGTATTTTTTAGCTTAGCAGTGGCAGTTAAGATAGTTCTGTTGAATGTTTTTGTTTGTGTGTGGATGAGGCCTCTTTCTATTTGATATCGTGTTCGTAATTACTTCCGGGGGTTGCTTTCATTAGTAAAAAGATATTACCTGCACTAACCCTTTTGTGCTTCTAACGCTGTCTTGTTGACATACAATCACATCAAAAGTAGCATGCCACATTACATAAAACGCATCGTAACAGCGTTGTAGCGTACATAAAAGTTATTAGCTTACTCGTTACCGGTAAAAGTAACAGCATTAGTAACATCGTTTTCATATACCGCTGTTATACCATCCATCCATCCATCCATCCATCATCTTCCGCTTTTCCGAGGTGGGGTCGCGGTGGCAGCAGCCTAAGCAGGGAAGCCCAGACTTCCCTCTCCCCAGCCACTTCGTCTAGCTCTTCCCGGGGGATCCCGAGGCGTTCCCAGGCCAGCCGGGAGACATAGTTTTCCCAACGTGTCCTGAGTCTTCCCCGTGGCCTCCTACCGGTTGGACGTGCCCTAAACACCTCCCTAGGGAGGCGTTCGGGTGGCATCCTGACCAGATGCCCGAACCACCTCATCTGGCTCCTCTCCATGTGGAGGAGCAGCGGCTTTACTTTGAGTTCCTCCCGGATGGCAGAGCTTCTCACCCTATCTCTAAGGGAGAGCACCCCTACCCGGTGGAGGAAACTCATTTGGGCCGCTTGTACCCGTGATCTTATCCTTCCGGTCATGACCCAAAGCTCATGACCATAGGTGAGGATGGGAACGTAGATCGACCGGTAAATTGAGAGCTTTGCCTTCCGGCTCAGCTCCTTCTTCACCACAACGGATCAATACAACGTCCGCATTACCGAAGACCCCACACCGATCCGCCTGTCGATCTCACGATCCACTCTTCCCCCACTCGTGAACAAGACTCCGAGGGGCCATAGAGGTCGGGTGCATTGTGAGCTGGGCGGCAGCCGAAGGCAGGGCACTTGGCGGTCCGATCCTCGGCTACAGAAGCTAGCTCTTGGGACGTGGAACGCTGTTATTCCAAACACTTCTAATTAAAGCCATATAATACAACCTCTATTAGACAGTAAGGAAATGATCCAAATGAGATGTTGATACAGTTACCATTGATATGATACATAACAAGACATACCTTTCCAATCATTGATCCACTGGGCCTTAAAACAAGACTTGTCACATCCAGATCAAATAAACTCGGTAGCTTCAGCCTCAGGATTACGTCTCGCTCTTCTTTTGGGCACGATGTCTATATCATGTGTTGATGCGCCTAACAAATCCACACATAAAAATGAAAAAAGTCAGTGACACAGAAATAAAACAAAGAACCAAACCCTTCAAAAACTGTTAAATTTAGGATCAGTGCAGAAATGAAGCTTCTCAAACAAAGAACTAATGTAACAATATCAGTAACATGCCTACTCCACAGTGCTTATCAGCTTGACATATTTGTATTTGAGAAAAAGTATAAACAATTTGAAGAACTCTAGTCTGTCTTGTTTAAAATGAAGAAAAGGTTTACTAGCATAGTGATCAAGGGTGATGGGTCAAATGCAGAGAATAATTTCACCACACCTAGTGTGTGTGTGACAATCACTGCTACTTATAATCTTCCATGCAACTTTAAAAAAAAAAATTTAAATGCCTTGGCCTTGGCCCAGAACTGAAATGCTTAATTTGACTTCATAAAATCAAATCTGATTGCAATTAATAACAACAAACATTTAACTGTTGTTTACAATGAACTATTTTCCTATGTTAAAAAACATTGGTCTATTTAATTACGTTAAACTCCATTTTATGCTCACCTGATTCAACCATGCTGCCGAAGACTGTCAAAGATGGTTTGTGGCCAAGATAGATGTCCCCCTCTGGTGCTGCAGGTCCCGGAAGTGATGTTCACTGAGCGCTCTGTTGTGCTCAAAATCGTGTGTGAAGTTTTGTATTTCGATTATAAATGGTCCTTTTGGAAAACCCTTTTTATATATATTCAATATTAAGTGTGATACGTGAGCTGTATAATTTCCATGATGAAAATAGTTAACTAGTGATTTAGGCCTCTGTTAGGAGCAGACATCGTCCAGCGGCCAATCAGGCGGCGCCTAACTGAAAATTGGACCAATCAGACGCCGAGACTCTTCAGAGTGGGCGGAAGTAACCATCTTGAACACCATGTAAAGTGAATACCTCCAAAAACAATCCCCATATTAATCCTAAATTTGCCCCAAAGATAAAAATACCCAAATAATGTGCTATTGTAACCATTTGAAAATATTAAATACTGTGTGTAGTTTGAATTGCATTTGAATTATTGCCTTTGTCTCAATCAAGGTTGAAGGTTGTTTTTTTTATGCAAAAACCTACATTTCAGGCACATTTAAAGCAATTATTGTGCGGCATTGTATTTTAGTCAACAGAATAGCAAAAAGTCCAATACAGTAAAATACTGAATCAAACAAATTAAATCATCACCATAATCCCTTTATTACTAATTGTCTAGCCCAAATCCTCTCCAGATAAACCAAATTAATAGATAAAACTAACACTAAAAAGGATGAGATCATCAGATCAGTTGAAAATGTGTTGTTATTTGATTCAGAATTCAAGAGTATGTTTATTGCTGTAATGGTTAGATGTTTTTCAAAATGTCGGAGTGTGTGAGTTTCTGACCCACATGACATATGAGGACATATGACATATGAGGACAAGTGTGTGTGTGTGTGTCATAATAGCAAAGATGGCCACTAGGGGCAAAATCGAAGGTGACCAAAAAAATTAAACACACTTTCACACACTTTTTCTGAAAATTTGACAAATGAAGACTTTAGAGATTTTTGGTCTGGGAACATGCTGGGAGGGTCTAGAACACGATAGCATTGCGGGAAATATGGGGACATGGGAAATGTCCATATATTTCAACAGGTCCTCATATGTAAGGTGAAATTTCATAAAAATGTCCCCATATGTCACTTTGACAAACGCACACACACACACACACACACACATACACACACACACACACACACACACACACACAGACCCGCACACATACAGGTCTTGCTGCGTGACTAAAGGGTCAAACCCTGACAAGCCTGCATCTAGACCATGGGTGTCAAACTCTGGCCCGCGGGCCAAGTTTGGCCTTCCCTGTAATTTAATTTGGCCCTTGAGGCAATGTCAAATTAACATTAGAGCTGGCTTGCCGGTGTTATACAGTGGCGGTTTCGCTGTAACACCGTATTCACCGCTAATACTCACACTTGTCAACCCTCCCAATTTTCCCAGGAAACTCCTGAAGTTCAGTGCCCCTCCCGAAAATATCCCGGGGCAACCATTCTCCCGAATTTCTCCCAATTTCCACCCAGACAACAATATTGGGGGTGTGCCTTAAAGGTACTGCCTTTAGCGTTCTCTGCAACCTGTGGTCACGTCTGCTTTTCCTCCATTCAAGCAGCGTGCCGGCCCAGTCACATAATATATGCGGCTTTAGCACACACACAAGTGAATGCAAGGCATACTTGATCAACAGCCATACAGGGCACACTGAGGGTGGCCGTTTTAACAATGCCAACACTGTTACAAATATGCGCCACACTGTGAACCCACACCAAATAATAATGACAAACACATTTCGGGAGAACACCCGCACCTTAACGCAACAGAAGAAATACCCAGAACCCCTTGCAGCACTAACTCTTCCGGGACGCTACAATATACACCCCCCCCCCCCCCCCACACCCCGCTACCGCCAAACCCCGCAGGTCCCTATTAAAAGGTTAATTTGTTCAACCTTGGCAAGTAGCCTTGTTCAGATAAAAATTTTGGCCCACTCTGTATTTGGGTCTGACACCCCTGATCTAGACGATGGCACCACATCGGGCGCGAACGAAAACGAAGCCACAAACCACAATCTTTATCATTATCACTGATATCATAAAGCGTTAAGATCATTCTCAGTAGAAACCAAAGGGTTTGGTTAGCGCTCTATAAGACAGGAGTGAACATTTATGATAACATACTGTTAAGTAAATGAGAAAAACTCCCCAACGGCTGCAACAGTTTAATCCGCATTGTCATTAACAGTAATGTAACTAAAGCTCACTCAATTAACTTCTGCATCGCTCAGGGGGTGAAAGGTCAATCATTTAGCCCATTTGCATCCATTATTTGATGATCACTTGCGTCCAGTCAACATCACTTGTAAATGAACCATTTGCCCACAGCTCGCTTGTTCTCCAATTTGTGCATGATTAGAACATTGAATATGAAACCCTCCTGCCCCCCAATTATACTTAACCACTATAATAACTTGATGTAATAACACTGGGGCAAATGAGAGCGCAGAAGATCTGATTACTCCACTGACAGAGAAGAAACAACAAATTCTAATATTTTTCACCTATGGTAGAGAACTGGAACAAGTCAGTGAGGACGATATGGTCTAAAACCTATATCACAGCGTTGTAAGATAACTTTATATATCACAATATATTATCTAGCATATTAATGATAATAGAATCATTTTAAAATGGGCTACAAAGCCTCCTAAATTAGCTGCTGATATATGCTGTAACACGTTACATAATTTTCAGTTATAATATTTTCTCTTAACTGTTATTATTGTACTTTTTTAAATGATTTGTTACTTACTATTGTTAAATGGTTCCAACTAAACTACTGTACATGTAAAATTAGTTATTCTCCTGTTGTTTGGATACTTTACATTAGATTTAGGCAATACCATAAATGTGGCTATCTAATACCGAGTATTTCTACGGGCAGTCATGGATATATCAATGATTGCATTTAAAATCATTGAATTACACGGTTTTTGATCACAATTAAAAGTAGACAAAAATAAATGGGGGTGTAACGATATCGAATTAATAATAAAATTACTTCCTTATTCCCTCTTATTACAAACCCCGTTTCCATATAAGTTGGGAAATTGTGTTAGATGTAAATATAAACGAAATACAATTATTTTCAACCCATATTCAGTTGAATGCACTAAAAAGACAAAATATTTGATGTTCAAACTGATAAACTTTTTTTTTTTTTTTTGCAAACAATCATTAACTTTAGAATTTGATGCCAGCAACACGTGACAAAGAATTTGGGAACGGTGGCAATAAATATTGATAAAGTTGAGAAATGCTCATCAAACACTTATTTGGAAAATCCCACAGGTGTGCAGGCTAATTGGGAACAGATGGGTGCCATTATTGGGTATAAAAACAGCTTCCATGAAATGCTAAGTAATTCACAAACAAGAATGGGGCGAGAGTCACCAATTTGTAAGCAAATTGTCGAACAGTTTTAGAACAAAATTTTTCAACAAGCTATTGCAAGTAATTTAGGGATCTTACCATTAACGGTCCGTAAAATCATCAAAAGGTTCAGAGTTTCTGGAGAAATCACTGTACGTAAGCGATGATATTACGGACCTTTGATCCTTCAGGAGGTACTGCGCCAAAAACCAACATCAGTGTGTAAAGGATATCACCACATGGGCTCAGGAACACTTCATAAAACCACTGTCAGTAACTACAGTTGGTTGCTACATCTGTAAGTGCAAGTTAAAACTCTGCTATGCAAAGCAAAACCCATTTATCAACAACTCGAAGGAACGCCGCTGGCTTCGCTGGGCCTGAGCTCATCTAAGATGGACTGATGCAAAGTGGAAAAGTGTTCTGTGGTCTGACGAGTCCACATTTCAAATTATATTCGGAAACTGTGGACGTGGTGTCCTCCTGAACAAAGAGGAAAATAGCCATCAGGATTGTTATAGGCGCAAAGTTCAAAAGCCAGCATCTGTGATGGTATGGGGGTGTATTAGTGCCCAAGGTATGGATAACTTACACATGTGTGAAGGCACAATTAATGCTGAATGGTCCATACAGGTTTTGGAGCAACATATGTTGTCATCCAGGCAACGTTATCATAGACGCCCCTGCTTATTTCAGCAAGACAATGCCAAGCCACGTGTTACATACATAGTCAATCAATCAATCATCAATCAATGTTTATTTATATAGCCCCAAATCACAAATGTCTCAAAGGACTGCACAAATCATTACGACTACAACATCCTCGGAAGAACCCACAAAAGGGCAAGGAAAACTCACACCCAGTGGGCAGGGAGAATTCACATTCAGTGGGACGCCAGCGACAATGCTGACTATGAGAAACCTTGGAGAGGACCTCAGATGTGGGCAACCCCCCCCCTCTAGGGGACCGAAAGCAATGGATGTCGAGCGGGTCTAACATGATACTGTGAAAGTTCAATCCATAGTGGCTCCAAGACAGCAGTGAGAGTCCCGTCCACAGGAAACCATCTCAAGCGGATCAGCAGCGTAGAGATGTCCCCAACCGATACAGGCGAGCGGTCCATCCTGGGTCCCGACGAGCGGTCCATCCTGGGTCTCGACTCTGGACAGTCAGTACTTCATCCATGGTCATCGGACCGGACCCCCTCCACAAGGGAGGGGGGGACATAGGAGAAAGAAAAGAAGCGGCAGATCAACTGGTCTAAAAAGGAGGTCTATTTAAAGGCTAGAGTATACAGATGAGTTTTAAGATGAGACTTAAATGCTTCTACTGAGGTAGCATCTCGAACTGTTACCGGGAGGGCATTCCAGAGTACTGGAGCCCGAACGGAAAACGCTCTATAGCCCGCAGACTTTTTTTGAGCTCTAGGAATCACTAATAAGCCGGAGTCTTTTGAACGCAGATTTCTTGCCGGGACATACGGTACAATACAATCGGCAAGATAGGCTGGAGCTAGACCGTGTAGTATTTTATACGTAAGTAGTAAAACCTTAAAGTCACATCTTAAGTGTACAGGAAGCCAGTGCAGGTGAGCCAGTACAGGCGTAATATGATCAAACTTTCTTGTTCTTGTCAAAAGTCTAGCAGCCGCATTTTGTACCAACTGTAATCTTTTAATGCTAGACATTGGGAGACCCGAAAATAATACGTTACAGTAATCGAGACGAGACGTAACAAACGCATGGATAATGATCTCGGCGTCTTTAGTGGACAAAATGGAGCGAATTTTAGCGATATTACGGAGATGAAAGAAGGCCGTTTTAGTAACGCTTTTAATGTGTGACTCAAAGGAGAGAGTTGGGTCGAAGATAATACTCAGATTTTTTACAGAGTCACCTTGTTTTATTATTTGGTTGTCAAATGTTAAAGTTGTATTATTAAATAGAGGTCGGTGTCTAGCAGGACCGATAATCAGCATTTCCGTTTTTTTGGCATTAAGTTGCAAAAAGTTAGCGGACATCCATTGTTTAATTTCATTAAGACACGCTTCCAACTGACTACAGTCCGGCGTGTTGGTCAGCTTTAGGGGCATGTAAAGTTGGGTGTCATCAGCATAACAGTGAAAGCTAATACTGTATTTGCGTATGACGTCACCTAGCGGCAGCATGTAGATGCTGAAGAGTACAGGGCCAAGGACCGAACCCTGGGGAACTCCACACGTTACCTTAACATAGTCCGAGGTCACACTGTTATAGGAGACGCACTGCATCCTATCAGTAAGATAAGAGTTAAACCATGACAGGGCTGAGTCTGAAATACCAATTCGTATTTTGATACGCTCTAATAAAATATTATGATCGACGGTATCGAAAGCAGCGCTAAGATCGAGGAGCAGCAACATAGATGACGCATCAGAGTCCATCGTTAGCAATAGATCATTAGTCAGTTTTGCGAGGGCTGTCTCAGTCGAGTGATTTGCCCTGAAACCGGATTGAAAGGTTTCACATAGATTGTTAAACGCTAAGTGCTCATTTAGCTGCTCTGCAACAATTTTTTCGAAATAAAGGGAAGGTGAGACACCGGTCGGTAGTTTACCATGAGGTCTGGATCGAGGTTAGGTCTTTTAAGGAGAGGATGAATAACCGCTTTTTTGAATGCAACGGGAACAGTGCCCGAGGAAAGTGATAAGTTTATAATATTTAGCACTGATGGACCTAATAATACAAAAAGCTCCTTGATAAGTTTCCCAGGAAGTGGGTCAAGTAAACATGTTGTTTGTTTTATTCCATTTACACGTTGTAACAATCCTTCTAATGTTATTTCATCAAAACGAGAGAAACTATTTTGGATATTTGCAGTATCCGCCGTATATACAATCGTATCTGTGTTACTATAACCCCGTTGTAGCTGGGACGCATTGTCTTTAATCTCCTTTCTAATAAGTTCAATTTTCTTATTAAAGAACTTCATAAAGTCATCTGCCGAATGGGTGGAGCTACTGGAAGGAGTCCCTTGTTGGGTTAGCGATGCTACTGTACTAAACAAAAATTTTGGATCGTTTTTATTAATGCGGATGAGATTTGAGTAATAATTAGTTTTAGCTAAGGTAAGCATGCGTTTATAAGTTATTAAACTATCACTCCATGCTTGATGGTGCACCTCAAGTTTAGTCGTGCGCCATTTGCGTTCCAGCTTTCTACATAATAATTTCTGAGCTCTAGTTTCTTCAGTAAACCATGGCGTACGCCTTTTTGGAGCCTTTTTTAACTTCAGCGGTGCTATACTATCAATGGTTTCGCGCAGGGCGTTGTTAAAGTTGTTAGTGAGGTTATCAATAGAGCCCACATACTTTGGGAACGGTGCCATTACCGAGGGCAGTAGGTCCGCAAGAGTCGTCGTTGTGGCAGCATTAATGTTGCGGCTGCTATAGCAGTTATTATTATTATTAGCTTGCCGAACATGAGTCTGAACTTCGAATTTTATAAGGTAATGATCGGACATTACTTTAGTATACGGGAGTATCATAACTTTGGAGACGGTGATACCTCTGACAAGCACTAGGTCTATCGTATTACCGCTGCGATGCGTCGGTTCATTTATTATTTGTGTAAGACCACAGCTATCAATTATAGTCTGGAGCGCCACGCACGGTGGGTCCAATGGGGTATTCATATGGATATTAAAGTCCCCCATTATAATTATATTATCGGCGTGCGTCACTAGATCAGCAACAAACTCTGAGAATTCACTAATAAAGTCCGAATAGGGCCCTGGAGGGCGGTAGATAACGGCCAGGCACAGAGGCAGAGGTGTGGCAAACTTCATAGAAAGCACCTCAAACGATTTATATTTATTATTTAAGTTAGGACTAAAGTTAAAGTTTTCGTTGTATATTAGTGCGACACCCCCTCCCCTTTTGAGGTGACGGGCAATATGCGCATTCGTATAGTTAGGAGGGGATGCCTCATTTATCGCAAAAAAGTCGTCTGGTTTAAGCCAGGTTTCGCTAAGACCGATGACGTTAAGGTTGTTGTCTCTAATGACCTCATTGACTAATAATGTTTTGGGAGACAAAGATCTGATGTTTAGAAAGCCCATATTATAGGTAGTGGGCTGTTTTAAGGAGTTGTTGATAAAATTATCCGTAGTAGCAATATTAATAATGTTGCGTTTATTATGCGCAGTGTACTTAAAATAATTACGACCATATCTAGGAATTGATATGACGGGAATTTTCAGATTGTCTACTTGGCGCTGCGATAAACTGAACGCATCATAATTTGCCACCTCAGTAGAACGCATGTCTAACTCTGACGAAGTCATAGACACAGTAGAAAAAACATTTTGTGAGTTGTGTATTATTCTACGAAAATTGCTATATGTACAGGGATCATCCAGCCTGGCGCTGGCTAGCTCTAACTTAACTGACTCCATACCCAGGCTAGCAGGCTCTGTAATTGCCTGTGACCGGGCTTGCTCTAGTGCAGTTAGTCAAATGTGGCTCAATGCGAAGTCTATGTTCCGAGACAAGAGGATAGCGCCTTCCTGGTTAGGGTGAAGGCCGTCTCTCCTCAGCAAGCCAGGTTTGCCCCAGAAAGAGGGCCAATTATCAATAAACGTAAATCCCTGTTGTCTGCAGAAGCTATCCAGCCACCTGTTAAGAGAGACTAATCTGCTATATCTCTCATCATTGCCTCTCCCAGGCAGGGGGCCAGAGACAATTACTCGATGCCTGGACATCTTTCTGGCGAGATTACAAGCCCTGGCTATGTTTCTCTTTGTAATCTCTGATTGTCTCATCCTAACGTCATTGGAGCCAACGTGTATTACTATATTCGCATAATTAGTGGTGCGGTTAGCCTGCCGTACGTGCTTACTAGACCTGTTGCGAGTTAGCTCCCTAAGATTAGCTTCAATGTCAGGTGCTCTGCCCCCGGGAATACACTTAATTGTGGCTGGTTTGCTAAGCTTTATGTTTCGGGTGATGGAGTCCCCTATAACTAAAGTGTGGTGCCCGGTAGACTGGGGTGTAGGACTAGCTAAAGGGCTAAATCTATTATGCGTCTCAACCGGTACACCGTAGCTTGTAGGCCGATTAGGGCTGCTACAAGCTGGGCTAGTTAGCTCGCTACAGCTAACGCTAGCAGATGTGTCCGCAACATCTAAAGTTACGAAATTACACTGCTCTAACTGGCGGACACGGCTCTCTAGCAAAGCCAACCTATCTATGAGTAAAGTGCACGAAGCGCAGGAAGCCATACTCACAGAAACTTTCCGTCGCCGAGTGGAGTGCCAGCTGTCTTCGGGAAGTGGTGGTCACGGTGGCGGGGGAGAAGCTTCCTTCAGACCGGCGCTGCCTTTCTCCGTTAGCCTCGTTAGCTTAGCAGCTAGCTAGCTGAGGGCGAAGTGGTGAGACAGAGATCGGGTGATTTGCAAGTTAAATTGAACTATTAAATATGTTCGATAAGTTGTAAATAAAGCTGCAAAACAGTTAAAATCACACAGATAGAACGATACTTAGCTTTTTTGCAACAAGAGCAGTCAGCGAGCAGTCATTCACGTTAAAAGAGTGAGGGTACTTTCCTGGCCCGCCTGCAGTCCTGACCTGTCTCCCATCAAAAATCTGTGGCGCATTATAAAGCGTAAAATACGACAGCTGAGACCCCGGACTGTTGAACGACTGAAGCTCTGCACAAAACAAGAATGAGAAAGAATCCTACTTAAAAAGCGTCAACAATTAGTTTCCTCAGTTCCCAAACATTTATTGAGTGTTTTTAAAAGAAAACGTGATGCAACACAGTGGTGAACATGACCTATCCCAACTACTTTGGCACATGTTGCAGCTATGAAATTGTAAGTTAATTATTATTTGCAAAATAAAAAAATAAAGTTTATGAGTTAGAACATCAAATATCTTGTCTTTGTAGTTCATTCAACTGAATATGGGTTGAAAAGGATTTGCAAATCATTGTATTCCGTTTATGTTTACATCAAACACAATTTCCCAACTCATATGGAAACGGGGTTTGTAGATACAATATAAATAAAATCAATAGCGTAACATAACTAAACATAAGCAAAAACTACTAGAAATGTGCTGGCCACCAACCAATATTGTTGAGAAAGTATGTGATTGCAATTGCCGATTAATGCCTTTTAATGGTGATCACATACGCTCATCCCATCAAAACTATGAATGAACACATGTGGAACGTACTTGAATAAAAAAAGGTGAAATAACTGAAAATATGTTTTGTATTCTAGTTTCTTCAAAATAGCCACTCTTGCTCTGATTACTGCTTTGTACACTCTTGGCATTCTCTCGATGAGGCTTGAGCACACCTGTGAAGTAAAAACCATTTCAGGTGACAACTTCTTGTAGTCTCGGGCAATACATTTTCCAACTGATCATTCTTTTTTTGTCTTAATAATCCAAAATTTACCACACTTGGGATTCTATAATTGAGGGCTTTCTATTTGTAAACCCTTTCGGTGCAGTCTGCCATCTTGCCCTGTCATTGTCAGTCACAAACAAGAATGGTATTCTCATATTACGTCTTCACAGTAGCAGATCTACAATCAACCAATTCATGACTCCATACTGCATATATATATATGTCTTGGTTGGATTATCCAGAGAATAGTGCTCGATACCGTGGTAGAGCGCAATATGTAGGTGTGGGAAAAATCACAAGACTACTTCATCTCTACAGAACTGTTTCATGAGGGGTTCCCTCAATCATCAGGAGATCTCCTGAACATTGAGGGAACCCCTCATGAAACAGTTCTGTAGAGATGAAGTAGTCTTGTGATTTTTCCCACACCTACATATATATATATATATATATATATGTATATATATATATATATATGTAAATATATATATATATATATATATATATAAATATATATATATGTAAATATATATATATACATATACATATATACAAACGACGTTTCCATATGAGTTGGGAAATTGTGTTAGATGTAAATATAAACGGAATACAATGATCTGCAAATCCTTTTCAACCCATATTCAGTTGAATGCACTACAAAGACAACATATTTGTTGTTCAAACTCATAAGCTTTATTTTTTTTTTTGCAAATAATAATAAACTTTGAATTTCATGGCTGCAACACGTGCCAAAGTAGTTGAGAAAGGGCATGTTCACCACTGTGTTACCTTTTTTTTTTTAACAACACTCAATAAACGTTTGGGAACTGAGGAAACTAATGGTTGAAGCTTTGAAAGTGGATTTCTTTCCCATTCTTGTTTTATGTAGAGCTTCAGTCGTTCAAACGTCCAGGGTCTCCGCTGTTGTACTTTACACTTCATAATAAGCCACAGATTTTCGATGGGAGACAGGTCTGGACTGCAGGCGGGCCAGGAAAGTACCCACACTCTTTTTTTTACAAAGCCACGCTGTTGTAACACATGCTGAATGCTGAAATAAGCAGGGGCATCCATGAAAAAGACGGCGCTTAGATGGCAGCATATGTTGTTCCAAAACCTGTATGTACCTTTCAGCTTTAATGGTGCCTTGACAGATGTGGATTTTACCCATGCCTTGGGCACTAATGCACCCCCATACCATCACAGGTGCTGGCTTTTGAACTTTGCGTCGATAACAGTCTGGATGGTTCGCTTCCCCTTTGGTCTGGATGACACAATGTCGAATATTTCCAAAAAACAATTTGAAATATGGACTCGTCAGACCACAGAAAACTTTTCCACTTTGCATCAGTCACTCTGAGATGATCTCAGGCCCAGAGAAGCTGGCGGCGTTTCTGGATGTTGTTGATAATTGGCTTTCGCTTTGCATAGCACAGCTTTAACTTGCACTTACAGATGTAGCGGCAAACTGTATTTGGTGACAGTGGTTTTCTGAAGTGATCCTGAGACTTCTGGTGATATCCTTTAGAGATTGATGTCGGTTTTTGATACAGTGCCGTCTGAGGGATTGAAGGTCACGGTCATTTAATGTTGGTTTCCGGCCATGCCGCTTACGTGGAGTAGATTTCTCGAGATTCTCTGAACCTTTTGATGATATTATGGACCGTAGATGTTGAAATTCCTAAATTTCTTGCAATTGCACTTTGAGAAATGTTGTTCTTAAACTGTTTGACTATTTGCTTACGCAGTTGTGGACAAAGGGGTGTACCTCGCCCCATCCTTTCTTGTGAAAGACTGAGCATTTTTTGGGAAGCTGTTTTGATACCCAAACATGGCAACCACCGGTTCCCAATTACCCTGCACAGTATTTGTTGCCACCTTTCCCAACTTCTTTGTCACGTGTTGCTACTATCAAATTCTAAAGTTAAAGATTTACAACAAAAAAAAAATGTTTATCAGTTTGAACATTAAATATGTTGTCTTTGTAGCATATTCAACTGAATATGGGTTGAAAATTATTTGCAAATCAGTGTATTCCGTTTATATTATATCTCATTGGGCTCATCTCGGATGGCGACGAGTCCACCTACAGGAGAGAGGTGGACCGGATGGCGTCCTGGTGCAGCCTCAACAACCTGGAGCTGAACGCCCAGAAAACAGTTATGATCTTGGACTTCAGGAAAGTCACAGCCCCACCATCCCCCCTCACCCTGATTGACTCTCCCACCTCCGTCTCCATTGTGGACTCCATCCGTTTCCTGGGCACCACCATCACCCAGGACCTCAAGTGGGGGCCGACCATCAGCTCCCTCATCAAGAAGGCCCAGCAGAGGATGTACTTCCTGCGGCAACTGAAAAAACTGAAAGTACCAACTGAGATGCTGGTGCAGTTCTAATCAGCCATCATCGAGTCCATCCTCACCTCCTCCATCATGGTACGTGCTGCTGAGAAGGTGATTGGCTGCAAACTTCCACCCCTCCAGGACCAGGAGGCGTGTGGGACGGATCACAGCTGACTCTTCTCAGTCTGGACACAAAATATTCTCCCAGCTTCCCTCAGGCAGGAGACTACAGTCCATCCAGACCCACACCTCCCACCACCTGAACAGTTTTTTCTCCACGGCCATCAGACACGTGAACAATAACAGGATCTGATAGCTCAGTTACAGCTCATGTTATTCTATTCTGTGTTATATGTCTTTTATGTTGCACGATTGCGCCAAGTAAAATTCCTAGTTTGTGAACCTGTTCTCAAACAATGGCAATACAAAATTTTCTGATTCTGATATTTACATCTAACACAATTTCCCAACTCATATGGAAACGGAATTTGTATGTATATGTATATAATACATACATATATAGTATATATATATATATATATATATATATATATATATATATATATATATACACATACATATATACAGTATATATACCTATATATGTACAAATATATATACATATATATGTACATATATATATGTATACACAGTATATACACACACACACATATATATATGTATATATACATAATATTTTGCCAAAATTATTTGGGCACCCATCTAAATGATGAGAATCATGTGTCCTAATCACTTGGCCCGGTGTACAAAATCAAGCACTTAGGCATGGAGACTGTTATATATATATATATATATATATATATATATATATATATCAGAATCAAAATCAAAATCAAATTCAGACAGGGGAAATTAAAATTTTCAGCACAATCCCATTCAAGATCAGACAAACATTACAGGGAGGCAGAACAGGATTGCGACAGGGCTGCCAACTTCCGGCGCCCCTTACAAAAAAGGTGAGATGCGGGTAAACAAGTGGGGGGAAATAAAAAAAAAATAAAAATAAAAATAAAATCGGAAAGGGGGTCAAGACTGAGGACAAGGGAAAAAAACAACTTATATAACCTTCCCTTTATTTCAAAAATCCTCGAAAAAATTGTTGCGGAGCAGTTAAATGAACACCTAGCGTCTAACAATCTATGTGAAACCTTTCAATCCGGTTTCAGGGCAAATCACTCGACGGAGACAGCCCTCACAAAAATGACTAATGATCTATTGCTAACGATGGATTCTGATGCGTCATCTATGTTGCTGCTCCTCGATCTTAGCGCTGCTTTCGATACCGTCGATCATAATATTTTATTAGAACGTATCAAAACACGAATTGGTATGTCAGACTTAGCACTGTCTTGGTTTAACTCTTATCTTACTGATAGGATGCAGTGTGTCTCCCATAACAATGTGACCTCGGACTACGTTAAGGTAACGTGTGGAGTTCCCCAGGGTTCGGTCCTTGGCCCTGCACTCTTCAGCATCTACATGCTGCCGCTAGGTGACATCATACGCAAATACGGTGTTAGCTTTCACTGTTATGCTGATGACACCCAACTCTACATGCCCCTGAAGCTGACCAACACGCCGGATTGTAGTCAGCTGGAGGCGTGTCTTAATGAAATTAAACAATGGATGTCCGCTAACTTTTTGCAACTCAACGCCAAAAAAACGGAAATGCTGATTATCGGTCCTGCTAGACACCGAACTCTATTTAATAATATAACTCTAACATTTGACAACCAAACAATTAAACAAGGCGACACGGTAAAGAATCTGGGTATTATCTTCGACCCAACTCTCTCCTTTGAGGCACACATTAAAAGCGTTACTAAAACGGCCTTCTTTCATCTCCGTAATATCGCTAAAATTCGCTCCATTCTGTCCACTAAAGACGCTGAGATCATTATCCATGCGTTTGTTACGTCTCGCCTCGACTACTGTAACGTATTATTTTCGGGTC